>NW_027220001.1:0-42228 GCF_027580195.1 Bos mutus
TGTTCCATGTCAGTTCTAACTGTTGCTTCTGACCTGCATACAGATTTCTCAAGAGGCAGGTCAGGTGGTCTAGTATTCCCATCTCTTTCAGAATTTTCCACAGTTTATTGTGATCCACACAGTCAAAGGCTTTGGCATAGTCAATAAAGCAGAAATAGATTTTTCTGGAACTCTCTTGCTTTTTCCATGATCCAGCGGATGTTGGCAATTTGATCTCTGGTTCCTCTGCCTTTTCTAAAACCAGCTTGAACATCAGGAAGTTCATGGTTCACATATTGCTGAAGCCTGGCTTGGAGAATTTTGAGCATTACTTTACTAGCGTGTGAGATGAGTGCAATTGTGCAGTAGTTTGGGCATTCTTTGGCATTGCCTTTCTTTGGGGATGGAATGAAAACTGACCTTTTCCAGTCCTGTGGCCACTGCCGAGTTTTCCAAATTTGCTGGCATATTAAGTGCAGCACTTTCACAGCATCATCTTTCAGGATTTGGAATAGCTCCACTGGAATTCCATCACCTCCACTAGCTTTGTTCGTAGTGATGTTTTCTAAGGCCCGCTTGACTCCACATTCCACGATGTCTGGCTCTAGGTCAGTGATCACACCATCGTGATTATCTGGGTCGTGAAGATCTTTTTTGTACAGTTCTTCTGTGTATTCTAGCCATCTCTTCTCAATATCTTCTGCTTCTGTTAGGTCCATAGCATGTCTGTCCTTTATCAAGCCCATCTTTGCATGAAATGTTCCCTTAGTATCTCTAGTTTTCTTGAAGAGATCTCTAGTCTTTCCCATTCTGTTGTTTTCCTCTATTTCTTTGCATTGATCGCTGAAGAAGGCTTTCTTATCTCTTCTTGCTATTCTTTGGAACTCTGCATTCAGATGTTTATATCTTTCCTTTTCTCCTTTGCTTTTGCTTCTCTTCTTTTCACAGCTATTTGTAAGGCCTCCCCAGACAGCCATTTTGATTTTTTTTGCATTTCTTTTCCATGGGGATGGTCTTGATCCCTGTCTCTGTACAATGTCACGAACCTCATTCCATAGTTCATCAGGCACTCTATCTATCAGATCTAGGCCCTTAAATCTATTTCTCACTTCCACTGTATAATCATAAGGGATTTGATTTAGGTCATACCTGAATGGTCTAGTGGTTTTCCCTACTTTCTTCAATTTAAGTCTGAATTTGGCAATAAAGAGTTCATGATCTGAGCCACAGTCAGCTCCTGGTCTTGTTTTTGCTGACTGTATAGAGCTTCTCCATCTTTGGCTGCAAAGAATATAATCAATCTGATTTGGTGTTGACCATCTGGTGATGTCCATGTGTAGAGTCTTCTCTTGTGTTGTTGGAAGAGGGTGTTTGCTATGACCAGTGCATTCTCTTGGCAAAACTCTATTAGTCTTTGCCCTGCTTTCATTCTGTAATCCAAGGCCAAATTTGCCTGTTACTCCAGGTGTTTCTTGACTTCCCTACTTTTGCATTCCAGTCCCTATAATGAAAGGACATCTTTTTTTGGGTGTTAGTTCTAAAAGGTCTTGTAGGTCTTCATAGAACCATTCAACTTCAGCTTCTTCAGCGTTACTGGTTGGGGCATAGACTTGGATTACTGTGATATTGAATGGTTTGCCTTGAAACGAACAGAGATCATTCTGTCGTTTTTGAGATTGCATCCAAGTACTGCATTTGGACTCTTTTGTTGACCATGATGGCTACTCCATTTCTTCTGAGGGATTCCTGCCCATCCCTTCATTCTTTCTGGAGTTATTTCTCCACTGATCTCCAGTAGCATATTGGGCACCTACTGACCTGGGGAGTTCTCTTTCAGTATCCTATCATTTTGCCTTTTCATACTGTTCATGGGGTTCTCAAGGCAAGAATACTGAAATGGTTTGCCATTCCTTCTCCAGTGGACTACATTCTGTCAGACCTCTCCACCATGACCCGCCCGATCTTGGGTTGCACCACAGGGCCTGGCTTAGATTAATTGAGTTAGACAAGGCTGTGGTTCTAGTGTGATTTGATTGACTAGATTTCTGTGATTCTGGTTTCAGTGTGTCTGCCCTCTGATGCCCTCTTGCAACACCTACCATCTTTGTGCCCATGCAGCCACCACTCCATGGACATGTGGTATCAGTCTTGATTATTCACTAGAAGGACTGACGCTGAAGCTGCAACTCCAGTACTTTGTCAAACTGATGCAAAGAACTGTCTCATTGGTAAAGATCCTGATGCTAGGAAGGATGAATGCCAAGGAGAAGGGGATGAGAGAGGATGAGATGGTTGGATGGCATGGGGGATCGATGGACTTGAGTTTCAGCAAGCTCTGGGAGTTGGTGATGGACAAGGAATCCTGGTGTGCTGCAGTCCATGGGGTTGCACACAGTCGGACACAACTGAACAAATGAAATGAACTGATTGCAATAGGGAGAATGCTTTGAACACAAGTTCCTAACGTGTCTCAAAATGGAAGAGAAAAAGATATTTCGTTAACATGGAAGATAAGGAGGGTGCGCAGCAACTATGTCTGTGTGAGTAAGTTTGTTTATGTGTGTGTGTGTGTATGTGAGATGGGGAAAGAGGTGGGGATGGATGAACAGACAGCATGATGGAGCAGTTTGACAGGAAGTGTTTCTATCTGTAGTGAGCTGATTCTTAGAATGGTAGGTTAAAGGAGTCAGAAATGTCTGACTCTTAGCACTTGCTCAACCGTGGGGGAAACCTGAAGTTCAGAGGAGAGAAGCATGGCTAAAGTTTAGCCACGCCTAGTCAGTGGGTATGTTATGGATGACTGTGAGTACTTGGCCAGTCTCTGCTGTTGTTTAAGAGAGGCCAAGTCAGCACTTCGACAGAATGGTTGTTATCAAAATTGCAAATCCATGTGCTTGATGCAGAATGAGGCCCATTAAAACTAAATGTTAGAGTTTGTGACAGGGAAAGGTTTATTACAGATTCATAGAAGGATGTGGGTGGCTCTTGCCCTAAGAACCCAAAGTTACTGAACGTTTTCAGTTAAGTACATTTAAAAGCAAATATTGGAGAGTTGTGGTAAGTTGTTACAGACTACTTGGTGTCACATCCTTTGTCCTTAAAGTTAGGTCATGGTCAGGTAATAATGTTCCTATATATCTCTACCAGATGAATGTTATTTTCTGTCATTCCTGCCCTGTCAAGACAGGGCAAAGTCTCAAGGCACAACTTTCACCTTGAAATGTCCCATCCTGGATAAGCAGAAACAGATCTCATTTGGCAGCTCCTTCAGGGCAAGGTTCCCACATTCTGCCCAGCTCTCATTCTTGATGGAACCAGGGACCCAACCCAATAGACCCTGTCTCCTCAAGCTGTCCAAGTGAGGAGACCAGTTCTCAGAGACTGAGGCCCAGTAAGATGGCCACTGCTATTAGTTTGCAGAGACAGGGATGGGGGAGAGGTTCACAGCTCCTCAAGGCTTGCGCCAAGGCTACTGGAGGGCCTTAGTGAGGGCTCTGGAGCACTATAGGATGTCGTCCCCAGTCTATTCCCTGGGACCTCCAGCTCACCCACTGGCCCAAGCCTGGGTGATCTCCAGGCACTCCAAAAGAATACCTCAATCTGCCTCTTCTCTCACTTTCCAGCTGATGACCACAACACCACCCTTACTTAATCACTTACCCAATACTCCCTTCTTGACAGTAACTGGAGTGCAGGGCCCACTGTGGTGCTGATCAATAGATGAGCAGGACAACGAATGGTCACTCATTGACAGTTGGATGCTTGTGAATGGGGCAGTGTGAGGCACCAAGCAAGGCTGAGCTACACCTGTTGCCTAGGAATAGGGTGGGTTGAAATGAAGCACATCAATATCTAACTGCATAGGATTAGCTCACACTGCTCTGTTACATTTTGAATAGAATAAGAATCACTGTGTGGTTAAGGTTTGTCCAAGTAGTTCTCAAGGTGGGCTGGCTTTGACATTCTTGTTGGCTTTGAAATATTAGCTATAATATAGGCAGCACATGCAATCATGTGGCAGCTGTTGGAGGGGTATATAGATAAGCACTGCTAACTGGCATGCCTGGGAATACAATGAAAAGAATGACGTACAAAAGTTAACAAGCATGTGAAATCAAAATCTGAGGTGGAAAAGGAGTCAGGCAAAAAGATTAAAGCACACTGTATCCAAGGTATCCTTAAGGAACAGAGCAGCATGAGGACAGCCATTAGCAGGTAGCCATTGGTTTGCCATATTACTCCACATCCTGTTACTAAGCAACAAGTCTTGCCCAGCAAATGGACAGTGCAATAATCGTCCGTGCCAATAAGCAACCAACTATCAGTGAGATACCTACTGGTACTTTTCCTGCTCAGCTATTGTTCAGCTCCACATTGCACCCTACCTGATGATAACTGTCAATGTGGGACCACTGGGGAGTGATTCAGTCAAGAGATATTGGTGCATTGGTCATCTGATTCTTGCCTTTGGGCACCTTACTTTTTTTTTTTTTTTTTTAATCGGGAATGTATTTGTGGTAGATGGGGCAAGTTGACTTTCCCTACTCAATATGAGAGTTGAAGTGTCCCCAACAATATTAGTGGAGTAGACTTTTATGACTTTCTTGGCTCTGATGTGTAATTTTATGGAGACGGTGTATAGACCTTGGGGCAACAGACTGAGGATTCACCAAGTCTTGGGGTCTCTAAAGCTCATTGGAGTAACAAAAACATCCAACCTGTTCTTAATTACTTTTTTCCATGTTAAGTGCTTGCTCTTAAGTTCCTTAAGCCCCTCACAAACTCCCACTAGGAATGGGGTGGTCAAAAGATGAAATGACTAGATGACTCTGAGGAACAGATTAGGAGTGAAAGGTGTTTGGTAGAGGTTCATACAGGGATGGAGGAGGCAGGAGTGTTAAAGGGGGACATATAAGTCAAAGAATAAAGGACACTGAAGGAAAGTCTGAGGGTCATGGAAAGAAACACAATGCCCCGGAATCACCACTCCCCAGAATCAGACACACACAGGTGTCAGGGGTGAGAAAGTTTTATCATGGCTTCCCTTAGCACCCACTAACCATGTTGATGGGCACAGTGGTACATTGTGATTTCTAAGGCCCCAAAGCCAGCATTGGCTGGGGGAGTGCCTAGCTGACCAATGACATTGAAGGGTGTGGCTGCTCATTGTCCTGAGAAGGTATATATAGGGAGGTCAGATGCAGAGATTATGGGTTAGGCCATTTCATGCTATCATCATAAGGTAACCAGGAAGCCATGGCAGCCAAAAAGAGTTCCAATGCAGTGTGCTTCAAGGGTGAAAGGACGAAAGAAGACCGTTTGTCCCCAGAGATACAGAGGCAGTGTGAAGGTAAGATGATTCCATCTATTCTCCCCATGTTCTCCATTGATTTTGCTGCCCAAGACCTCTACACTGCCCTTGCCTGCCACAAAAGCCCTCATCAGCCCACATCCCTTTTCATGAAATCTCCCTTCCAACTCAGATGTTATACCCTTTCCTCAAAACTAATACCCTTCTCTTGTCTTTCAAGGCACGGTATATAACCATGAGGGTCAGAAGACCTCTAAAAGGAACCTTGAGGAAGAAAATCTGATCATATGCCACTCAGTCGAAGAAGGTGAAGAAAACAAGAAAACCAAACTGTTTTTTCTGTTCCTGTGCACGTAAGAAACCGAAAAGGATACCAAAATACAAGACAGAGTCAAAGAAGGAGGCAGAATCAAAAGAGAAGGTAAGCTCAGCCACCCCAGAATGAGAGACCCTGGAGAAGTACAAGCTGGGCAGCGAGTAACTGAAAAGAAAAGGTCAGACAGTTTAGAATTGTGTCTCCAGAGGTCTGCTTTCTTAGAAATGGCCAACCAGGAAAAGACTGACTCTCACACTAACATAGTAAACTGATGGCTGAGATTAAAATACACATCAAAATGTGAAAAGATGATATTTGTGTGTGTGTGTGAATTTTCTGACAGGAAGGCAGGGAAGGAAGCAAAGAGGTGGGCACCTGAGTGGGAAGGGATGTGGGGTCCCAAGAGCTGAGGGAACAGACCCTCAGGTCCCCAGTTAGCCAGAGAGTAGAGGTCTCGACGCAGTCAGGAGTCTGCACTGAAGGTGAATAACCCTGCTTAATTATTCATCTCAGCGGCAAGAAGTAGTGGTGCGGTGTTACTGCCATTGTTTGGAATGTGGAGTGACATTAGGGTCTAGATTGCCAGAACCCAGTTGGGAAGAGGGCTTCACATGGGGATGTTGAATGTCATACTTCCCCTGAGTGAGGCAGGCAGAAATCACCTCCTGGCCACTTAAGTCATAATGGGCTTTGTTTCATCACTCACCTATGCTGTCAGCTAAGGGTGCTCAGGAGGCACAAAATGTGGATAAAACTAAAACCCACAATTAGCACTCCCAAAGACTAAAATAATGTTTGGAGGGATCAGACCAAATATCAATTAGGCCACTGTTATCCTAAGAAATTTTTGGGAACAGTGTGTTCCCAAGGGCAGGGCAGTGGAGGTGGCCTAATCCTAGTGCAGATGACTAACAGGATCACGACACACAGATAATGTTTTTGGGTGGGGGGCACCAAGCAGTTTGTGGGATCTTAGTTCCCTGACCAGGGATTGAACCGGTTCCCCTTCTAGTGAAAGCATGGAGTTCTAACCACTGGACAGCCAGAGAAGTCAGGACAGAGACTTTTGATAAAATATTAATATAAGACTGTGTAAAAGCTGGTCTTATATTTATCACCATCCCCTAGTATTTCTAAATAACTACAGTCATAAAATATTCTTCCCCAATAAACTCTTTTGTTAGTCCAAGTTCTACAAGGTTTCATGGTTTAAAAAAAAAGGATATCAAATATTTAATTTGGTGTTAACTTTCATTTTGAAGTGTTTGAATAGTTTCAAGGAGTAGTCAATCAAATATGGAGATATATAAGGCAGAGTCTCTATCCAAAGGAATCCCGTGTGTTTTCAGAGAAATTTTTAGAAACAATTAAAACAGAGTTTCACCATCAGCATCAAAAGAGTTGAGTTCAGATTTTAAGGCAATGCTGCAATATCTTTTATCTGGACTGCAGCTCCCTAGTTAAATCTTTCTGGCACTTTAACTCCTGAGAGACACAGTTGATGATTCAAAGTCAGTCAGTGAATGTGATTTAAAATCATTAAGAGTGAAGGAGACCCTGGGTTTGTTGTCCTTTCAAAGGAAGTGGGAGAACTATCAACTCTGCCTGTGAAAATTAGTCAGGTATGCAGATACCAGAATGATATGGACACAGAGCCCTGATAGGTGGGTTCTGTGATTCCAGATCTGTAAATTTTATCACCATTTAACACTATCACACTTTAATGCCCTGTTGCAGGACTGACTGAAATACTTGCTGTTAGGGGAAAGTAACAGATGACTAGGCCTGAAGAGCTGAAAGTGAAAGTTGCTCAGTCATGTCAGACGGTTGGGGAACCCATGGACTATACAGTCCATGGAATTCTCCAGGCCAGAATACTGGAGTGGGTAGCCTTTCCTTACTCCAGGGGATCTTCCCATCCCAGGGATGAAGCCCATGCATCCCACATTGAAGGTGGATTCTTCACCAGCTGAGCCACCAGGGAAGCCAAAGAATGTTAGAGTGGGTAGCTTATCCCTTCTCCATCAGACCTTCCCTACCCAGGATTTGAACTGATGTCTACAGCTTTGCAGGCAGAATCTTTCCCAACTGAGCTATCAGGAAAGTCCTGAGGTGGACCAAAAGTGGAAGTTAGAGGGCCTTGTTTCCCTAAAGTAGCACTGGTATATATTTTAATATCCATGGATATACTGCCACCTTGCAGAAAGAATTGAGGATGCATAGAGTTTAAAAAGGATCCAAAGACTCTTAGGGTTAAAAGAGAAAAACATAAACACTAAGTCATTGAAAGTTGGTTGTTGAATCATGCGAATACACCGGGATTCTTGGCCCCTGGAGGAGAAGAATTCAATCCGGGGCCAGAGACGAGGCTTGATTGCTCAGAGCTTTTGTATAATAAAATTTTATTAAAGTATAAAGGAGATAGAGAAAGCTTCTGACATAGGCATTAGAAGGGGGCAGAAATAGTACCCACTTGCTAGTGTTAACAATGAAGTTATATAATCCAAAGAATATCTGGAGGTTGTAAAGACCTCATCAGACCTATTCCCATGATTTACATTTTAAGGTAACACTGTCCTTAGGCAAGATACATCCTTATAAAGACCAGGTCTACTCCCATAATTAACATTTTCAGATAACAGAAGGTTGAATCCAAAGACTGTCCTTAGGCAGGATACATTATTGTTATATAATCCTAAGGAATGTGGAGAAAGAACAAAAGTTTGTCCTTTCTTCCTGCTTGAGAATTCCAGACCCCTCTCTCCTTGGGGACCCCTAGACTCCCTATCAACCTTCCTAGGAACTGACTCTCTCAGTCATGAGTAGAGAAAAGGTATATACATTTAGATCAACAACAATAAATCAATATCAGACGCCTGTAGCTCTCCTGGAGAAGGACAGTATATTGTGATTCAAACATGACAAGCCCTATTGCAAACGCTGTGTTGTATGGGGGTGGGGTGTTTGCTCATTAGCACTCAGAAAGTGTAGTAGAAACTCTTTATACTTCCCCTTATACAGATTCACTATGAATAGATTCCAACTGACCCCTCTAACTGTGGCCATAACCACCTCTACTGACTGATACATTGACTTCCCTAAGACCTTCTATTTTTCTCTATGACTGTGTCCATCCTATCTTCTGTGACTCAGAAAATAGTAACCATCTGACAAGCCTAAAGGTCACCTCCCAAGGAAATGTTCTTAATCATTCTCTTGTGTATTAATATTTTCACGTTCTCTAATCACTTGCAGTTCATTACGTGCAGTTTGTAGGTTGATTCTTGAGTAAGTATCTTATCAGAAATGCATGCCAGAGAGGTAAACGGATTAGAAATCAACAGTGTGGGGATATAATATATTATTAGAAGTTGGATTATCTAAGACTGTAAGGGAGAGAATCACTCTTTTCTGCCAAGTATGTCCAAGAATCTGTTTGAAAATATAGTAAAAACCATAAAATAGAGAGTGAATCAGAAGTCAAAGGAACGTAAATGAGAAGCTTATTTTATCAGTCGTCAAGAGGAACTCTATGTCTTTGTATTAAGACCACCCATTTGCATGGCACCAAATGCAAAAGCCAAAGCAGTGCCCATGGACTTATGATGAGTGCACAATACTGCTGGCCCAGAGGCTTCTCTTGATTGGCAGAGATCAAGAGCAAGTCTATATGCTTAGGGTCAGAACGCATCTGCCCAGGATCACATCCACGTATAAGCGGGAATCAAGTTGGAGTCCCCAAACTTTACATGCTCCTGGCTTTGTCCCTCACTCCAACGCCTTTCAGACAGGCTTGTCACTCATTACTGCCTTGAGATGATCATGATTATGTTTCCCCTCACCATCTTTTCAATTAACTGCCATGGGCAACAATAAAACTGAATGCAAAAGATTGAAAGAGGACCCTTACCTTATACCACATAAAAAACTAAATTCAGAGTTGATTAAAGATTTAAATGCAAGATCTGAAACTATAAATCAACTAGAAGAAAACATCATGGAGAAGTTGCAAACGTTGGTCTTAGAAGTGATTTTATGTATGTGACACTGAAAGCATAGGCAACCAAAGCAAAAATAGAAAAGCAGGACAACTTCAAACGAATAAACTGCCTCCCACAAAGAACATCAAAAACACATCTACATAAAAGCCAAGCTGATGGTTACCAAATGGCAAGTTGAGGTGGGGAAAGAAATTGGGGGTTGGGGATTAACATATATATAGACACCACTATATATAAAATAGATAACCAACAAGGACCTACTACAAAACCAGAGGCAACTCTGCTAGACATTCTGTAACAACATAAATGGAAAAAGATTTTGTAAAGAAATAGATATATGTATGTGTGCCTGTGCAAGCTCAGTTGATTAAGATGTGCCCTACTCTTTGTGTCCCTGTGGACTGTAGCCTGCTAGGATCCTCTGTCCATGAGATTCTCCAGGCAACAATACCTGAGAGGCTCGTCCTGTCCCTCTGAGCATATCTTCCCAACCCAGGGACTGAACCCAAATCTCCTTCATTGCAGGGTGATTCTTTAACAACTGAGCCAAGTGGGAAGCCCAAATACATGTATATGTAAAGCTGAATCACTTTGCTGGACACCTGAAACACAACATGGTAAATCGAATATACTCGAATGAAAAAAATAAATAAAATGAATCCATCAACATGTAGAACAATTAGATCAAAAAATTAATTGGAAAATTCAGAAAGATTCCCAAACTTGCTCTCAAAGAAAGATCCACAGGGAGCAGGGTATGAAGGGAAAAGGATGATTCAAGTCCTGACGTGTGCCCATTGGAGAGGACTCAGAATATAAGGGAGATTACACGGGTGGAGATATGCCCTGGGTGTGAGTGTTTCGAGCCATATATTGGACACACAAGCCCTGGGGTCTGACACAGGGAGGAGAAACACCCTTAGATGATTGCAGGGCTATGTGGACTAACAGGAGGTCTTTGGGAAGCCTGGACTCCCCCCTCCAGGAGCATGTGCTCAGGGACTTGCTCCCAAGCCACAATGAAGAGGATAGATTGAGACCGCATTTGTGGATGCCTGTTTTCCCAACAACTCCCCACACTTACACACACCCTGCTTACTCCATGTGGCTGATCTGCACTGGACCAAGGGCTGCCATGACCAGGCAGACAGCTGAGATGTGGGAAACAGAGGTGCATCTGGCCCAGGGCGGCATGTGGGTGGAAGAGCCGGGGTCATGCTCGTGGAGGGCACTTACATAGGGAGCATATCAGGAGAAGTCCTGATCTCTGATGGAGGCCAGACTGCCACAGCAGATGACCCAGTATGAGCCCAGAGCCCATGAGGGCCTCACCTGCCCAATAGCACCCCTCTTCAACAGGGCAGGGATAGCAGAGGCTGGGGGAAGTGATCAGCTGTGAGGGACCAAGAAGTCTCAGACCAGAAGGTATGTTTAAGCAGGGCAGGAGACGCTACTGATGGTGATGGCACAGATGACACGTTGGAAGTAGCCTGGATCTCTGTAAGCAGCCAGCCTGGACATTTGCTCTTTTTGTTATTTTTCTAACCAGAACATCCTCCTCTTGTCCCTCTGTGCCAAGGGTTGCAGTGCTGTGAGAGGGGAGCATCCATACTTGAGGGAACACAGCCAGATCTGGCCTGACATTCAGCTCTTCTGCTCCAGGACCTTGGGATCCCATCCTGCCCCCAATAGGACAGTGAAAGCCACTGAGGAAAAGGAAGTCTCTGCCTCACATCTGGCTTCAGACCTGGTACCACTGAACTTCCCCGCTATAGGTGCTGGCACACCCTAAGGAAAGATGTGACTTGTGGTCCATGGTGCATCAAATCCAGCCTCACCCCCCCGCTGACTGAGGTACACACTCTACAGTGATGCTCCCCCACAAGATCACCCCTTCAAGATCATAATAGATAACTGATGCACTTAAATTCAGAGAGGCAGAGACAAATGGGAAGACAGAAGGACTGATCTTCACTGAAAGACTGAGAGGAAGTCATTTCAGTTTGTCAGTCGTGTCTGATTCTTTGCGACACCATGAACTGCAGCACACCAGGCCTCCCTGTCCATCACCAACTCGGGGAGTCCACCCAAACCCATGTCCATTGAGTTGGTGATGCCATCAAACCATCTCTTCCTCTGTCGTCCCCTTCTCCTCCTGCCCTCAATATTTCCCAGCATCAGGGTCTTTACCAATGAGTCAGCTCTTCGCATCAGGTGGCCAAAATATTGCAGTTTCAGTTTCAACATCAGTCTTTCCAATGAACATTCAGGACTGATATCCCTTAGGATGGACTGGTTGGATCTCCTTGCAGTCCAAGGGACTCTCAAGAGTCTTCTCCAACACCACAGTTCAAAAGCATCAATTCTTTGGTGCTCAGCTTTTTTATAGTCCAACTCTCAATCCATCCCTGACCACTGGAAAAACCATAGCCTTGACTAGACAGACCTTTGTTGCCAAAGTAATGTCTCTGCTTTTTATTTTTTATTTTTAATATAAATTTATTTATTTTAATGGGAGGTTATTTACTTTACATATGGTATTGGTTTTGCCATGCATCAACATGAACCTGCCACACGTGTACATGTGTTCCCCATCCTGTACACCCCTCCCACCTCCCTCCATATACCATCCCTCTGGGTCATCCCAGTGCACCAGCCCCAAGCATCCTGTATCATGCATTGAGCCTGGACTGGCGATTCGTTTCATATATGATATTATACATGTTTCAATCCCATTCTCCTAAATCACCCCACCCTCTCCCTCTCCCACAGAGTCTCTGCTTTTTAATATGCTGTCTAGGTTAGTTATAACTCTCCTTCCTAGGAGTAAGCTTCCTTAATTTTCATGGCTGCAGTCACCATCTGCAGTGATTTTGGAGCCCAGATAATAAAGTCAGCCACTGTTTCTACTGTTTCCCCATTTATTTCCCATGAAGTGATGGGACCAGATGCCATGATCTTAGCTTTCTGAATGTTGAGCTTTAAGCCAACTTTTTCACTCTGTTCTTTCACTTTCATCAAGAGGCTCTTTAGTTCTTCTTCACTTTCTGCCATAAGGGTAGTGTCATCTGCATATCTGAGCTTATTGATATTTCTCCTGGCAATCTTGATTCCATCTTGTGCATCTTCCAGCTCAGCGTTTCTCATGATGTACTCTGCATATAAGTTAAATAAGCAGGGTGACAATATACAGCCCTGATGTACTCCTTTTCCTACTTGGAACCAGTCTGTTGTTCCATGTCCAGTTCTAACTGTTGCTTCCTGACCTGCATAGAGGTTTCTCAAGAGACAGGTCAAGTGGTCTGGTATTCCCATCTTTTTCAGATTTTTCCACAGTTTATTGTGATCCACACAGTCAAAGGCTTTGGCATAGTCAATAAAGCAGAATAGATCATTTTCTGGAACTCTTTTGCTTTTTTGATGATCCAGCAGATGTTGGCAATTTGATCTCTGGTTCCTCTGCCTTTTCTAAAACCAGCTTGAACATCTGGAAGTTCACATTTCATGTACTGTTGAAGTCTGGCTGGGAGAATGTTGATCATTACTTTATTAGCATGTGAGATGAGTGCAACTGTGTGGTAGTTTGAGCATTCTTTGGCATTGCCTTTCTTTGGGATTGGAGTAAAAACTGACCTTTTCCAGTCCTGTAGCCACTGCTGACTTTTCCAAATTTGCTGGCATATTGAGTGCAGCACCTTCACAGCATCATCTTTCAGGATTTGAAATAGCTCAACTGGAATATCATCACCTCCACTAGCTTTGCTCATAGTGATGCTTTCTAAGGCCCATTTGACTCCACATTCCAGAATGTCTGGCTCTAGGTGCGTGATCACACCATCATGATTATCTGGGTCGTGAAGATTTTTTTTGTTCAGTTCTTCTGTGTATTCTTGCCACCTCTTCTTAATATCTTCTGCTTCTGTTAGGTCCACACCATTTATGTCCTTTATTGAGCCCATCTTTGCATGAAATGTTCCTTTGGTATCTCGAATTTTCTTGAAGAGATGTCTAGTCTTTCCCATTCCGTTGTTTTCCTCTATTTATTTGTATTGATCACTGAGGAAGGCTTTCTTATCTCTTCTTGCTATTCTTTGGTCTCTGCATTCAGATGCTTATATCTTTCCTTTTCGCCTTTGCTTTTGGCTTCTCTTCATTTCACAGCTATTTGTAAGGCATCCCCAGACAGCCCTTTTGCTTTTTTGCATTTCTTTCCCATGGGGATGTTCTTGATCCCTGTCTCCTGTACGATGTCATGAACCTCATTCCATAGTTCATCAGGCACTATATCTATCAGAGATAGTCCCTTAAATCTATTTCTCACTTCCACTGTATAATCATAAGGGATTGGATTTAGATCATACCTGAATGGTCTAGTGGTTTTCCCTACTTTCTTCAATTTAAGTCTGAATTTGGCAATAAGGAGCTCATGATCTGAGCTACAGTCAGCTCCAGGTTTTGTTTTGCTGACTTTATAGAGCTTCTCCATCTTTGGCTGCAAACAATATAATCGATCTTATTTCGTTGTTCACCATCTGGTGATGTCCACGTGTAGAGTCTTTTCTTGTGTTGTTGGAAGAGGGTGTTTGCTATGACCAGTGTGTTCTCTTGGCAAAACTCTACTAGCCCTTGCCCTACTTTATTCCATACTCCAGGGCTGCCGGTGTCCAGCCCCGGTTGTATCCAGGGATTCCCTCAGGATGACGGCGTCAGCGATTAAGAAATAGCAAAGTCTGAGAGATTTATTAGATGCTCAATAATAACTGGTTTACGCGGGAAATCAATAAAGTTCGTGACACCAAACTTGCTCTGACCACGGAGGCCACAGGCGCCCTCTCGAATAGTGGAAGGTGCCCCACGTTAGGAACCTTCTCGAGCGGGTCTTAGAAGCCCAGGCAAATAAGTGGTCGCAGAGGACCCCTGCACTCCAAATTATTTTGGCATGAAGGAAGAACAGAAGAGAAAAGGAGGAAAGAAAACAAGAAAGAATGACACGGGGAGACCAAACTTCAGTGAGCAAGGCCCGTAGCTTTATTTTCAATGGGGGTTTTTATACCCTAAGTTGCACATAGAGGATAATAGGGGATGTGAAATCATGCGAAGTCAGCAGTCTTTGATCCTTATCGAAACCAGGGTTTCTTTCCTACAAATTTATCGTATACAAATAGTTTAGGTGATTTACATCATCTTCTGGCCAGAAGGCCTATTAACATTTTATGACTCTTGACAAAGGTTTGTCAACCGTAAGACTTATTTTGTCTAACAGTAATTATTTTAAGGTTTGGCGCCATCCTCCGAAGGTGTTAGATAATGTTGCATTCCTACAGGGCAGAGGTGCAGTGGGTTTACAACAAAGGAAAGAATTTATTACCTTAAGGTTCTAAAGTTGCTAGCACCAAGGCCACTACTTATTTTTTCTACATACCAAGTATATTAATTAATACACATTCAAGGATACAATACAGGGGATGTGGAAACTTGGCAGCAAGCATTGGCTCATCAATGAAATCTTTTACTAGTTTTATTTTGACAGTTTCTAACTCTTTGAGAGGCTCTAAGCTATTTGAATATCTTAAGCTTCCCCTGCCTCTCAAGACTGGGAGACTGTAAACAATCATATGCATAGCTGTAGGAGTCCAGGTAAACTTGTCAGGCGAGTTAGACAGCTATCTGAGGGGTTTGGATATAAACACTCCTAATGCCCAGAAACTTATCAACTGGAGCTGTAAGTTAACTCTTTATCAGAGAGAGTAAGATGGTGGTGGGGGACAGCCCCCAGTAAAGTCAGAGGTGAGAGCACAAAGCAGTAAAGTAGGCAGACTCTGGTTTGGGGGGGTAGATGCTCGAGAATATCCAGGAGGACTCCTGAGGCTCGATACCACCTTTGCCTATGCTGAGCCTCCTTTCTCATGACCTTTGCCACAGGCAGAGCTTCTCACACTGGCTCCCGGCACAGGGCCAAATTTTCCTGTTACTCCAGGTGTTTCTTGACTTTCTACTTTTGCATTCCAGTCCACTATAATGAAAAGGACATCTTTTTGGGGTGTTAGTTCTAAAAGATCTTGTCGGTCTTGATAGAACCGTTCAACTTCAATTCTTCAGTGTTACTGGTTGGAGCATAGACTTGGACTAATGTGATATTGAATGGTTTGCCTTGGAAACAAACAGAGATCATTTTATCATTTTTGAGATTGCATCCAGGGACTGCATTTTGGACTCTTTTGTTGACCATGATGGCTACTGCATCTCTTCTAAGGGATTCTGCCTGCAGTAGTAGATATAATGGTCATTTGAGTTACATTCACCCATTCCAGTCCATTTTAGTTCACTGATTCCTAGAATATTGATGTTCACTCTTGCCATCTCCTGTTTGACCACTTCCAATTTGCCTTAATTCATGGACCTAACATTCCAGGTTCCTATGCAATATTGGTCTTTATAGCATTGGACTTTTCTTCTGTAACCAGTCACATCCACAACTGGGTATAGTTTTTGCTTTGGCTCCATCCCTTCATTCTTTCTGGAGTTATTTTTCCACCAATCTCCAGTAGCATATAGGGCACCTACTGACCTGGGGAGTTCCTCTTTCAGTATCCTATCATTTTGCCTTTTCATCCTGTTCATGCAGATCTCAAGGCAAGAATACTGAAGTGGTTTGCCATTCCCTTCTCCAGTGGACCACATTCTGTCAGACCTCTCCACCATGACCCGCCAAACTTGGGAGGCCCCACAGGGCATGGCTTAGTTTCATTGAGTTAGACAAGGCTGTGGTTCTAGTGTGATTAGATTGACTAGATTTTTGTGATTATGGTTTCAGTGTGTCTGCCCTCTGATGCCGTCTTGCAACACCTACCGTCTTACGTGGGTTTCTCTTACCTTGGACGTGGGGTATCTCCTCACTGCCACCCCTCCTACCTTGAACGTGGAGTAGCTCCTCTAGGCCCTCCTGCACCCATGCAGTCACCACTCCTTGGGCGTGGGGTATCAGTCTTGATTATTCACTAGAAGGACTGACGCTGAAGCTGAAACTCCAGTACTTTGTCCACCTGAGGCAAAGAACTGACTCATTGGAAAAGATCCTGATGCTAGGAAGGAGTGAAGGTGAGAGGAGAAGGGGACGACAGAGGATGAGATGGTTGGATGGCATTGGGGATTTGATGGACTTGAGTTTCAGAAAGCTCTGGGAGTTGGGGATGGACAGGGAATCCTGGTGTCCTGCAGCCCATGGGGTTTCACAGAGTCGGACACAACTGAATGAATGAAATAAACTGATTGCAATAGGGAGAAGGTTTTGAACACAAGTTCTTAACGTGTCTCAAAATGGAACAGAAAAATATATTTCGTTAACATGGAAGATAAGCAAGGTGAGCAGCAACTGTGTGTGTGTGTGAGTTTGTGTGTGTGTGTGTGAGATGGGGAAAGAAGTGGGGATGGATGAACAATTAGCATGATGGAGCAGTTTGACAGGAAGTGTTTCTTTCTGTAGTGAGATGATTCTTAGAATGAGCTATTAAGGCAGCCAGAAATGTCGGACTCTTAGCGCTTGCTCAAGCGTGGGGGAAAGCTGAAGTTCAGAGGAGAGAAGCTTGGCTAAAGTTTAGCCAAGCCAAGTCACTGGGTATGTTATGGATGACTGTGAGCACCTGGCCAGTTTCTGCTCTTGTTTACGCAGGGCCAAGTCAGCCCTTCGACAGTATTATTGTTATCAAAATTGCAAGTCTATGTGATAGATGCAGAATGAGGCCCATCCAATCTAAATGTTAGAGTTTGGAACAGGGAAAGGTTTATTACAGATTCATACAAGGATGTGGGTGGCTCTTGCCCTAAGAACCCAAAGTTACTGAACGTTTTCAGTTAAGTAAATTTAAAAGCAAATGTTAGAGAGAGTTGCGGTAAGTTGTTGCAGATTTATTGGTTTCACATCCTTTGTGCTTAACGTTAGATCATGGTCAGGTTACTGTATATTTCTACCAGATGAATGTTATTTTCTGTCCTGACAATAGAGGGCAAAGTCTCAAGGCACAATGCTCACCTTGAAATGTCCCATCCTGGTTAAGCAGAAACAGATCTCAGTTTGCAGCTCCTTCAGGGCAAGGTTCCCACATTCTGCCCAGCACTCATCCTTGATGGAATCAGGCACCCAAACCAATACGTCCTGTCTTCTCAGGCTGTCCAAGTAAGGAGACCAGTTCTCACAGACTGAGACCCAGAAAGATGGACACTGTGAGTAGGTTGCAGAGACAGGGATGGGGGAGAGGTTCACCATTCCTCAAGGCCTGGGCAAAGGCTACTGGAGGGCCTTAGTGACGGCTCTGGAGCCCTACAAGATGCAGTCCCCTGTCTATTCCCTGGAATCTCCAGCTCACCCACTGGCCCAAGGCTGAGTGATCTCCAGGCCCTCCAAAAAAAAGCCTAAATCTGCCTCTTCTCTCACTTTCCAGCTGTTGACCACCACACCACCCTTACTTAATCACTTCCCCAATGGTCACTCCTTGACAGTAACTGGGGGCAGGGCCCACTGTGGTGCTGATCAATAGATGAGCAGGACAACGAATGGTCACTCATTGACAGTTGGCTGCTTGTGAATGGGGCCATCTGAGGCACCAAGCAAGGCTGAGCAACACCTGTTGCCTAGGAACAGGGTAGGTTGAAATGAAGCACATCAATGGCTAACTGCATAGGGCTGTGCTCATTTTGCTCTGTTTCACTGTGAATAGAATAAGAATCACCGTGAGGTTAAGGTTTGTCAAAGTAGTTCTCAAGGTGGGATGGCTTTGACATTCTTGTTGGCTTTGAAATATTAGCTATACTATATGCAGCACATGCGATCAGGTGGCAGCTGTTGGAGGGGCATATAGATCAGCACTGCTGACTGGCATGCCTGGCAATACAATGAAAAGAATGATGTACAAAAGTTAAACAAGCATGTGAAATCAAAATCTGAGGTGGGAAAGGAGTCAGTCAAAAAGATTAAAGCACACTGGACCCAACGTATCCTTATGAAACAGAGCAGAATGAGCACAGCCCTTAGCAGGTAGCCATTGATGTGCCTTATTACTCCACATTCTGTTACGAAGCAACAGGGCTTGCCCAGCAATTGGACATTGATCCCTGGGCCTTGCCCATAAGTGACCAACTATCAGTGAGATACCTACTGGTACTTCTCCTGCTCAGCTATTGGTCAGCTCCACAGTGGGCTCTACCTGATGATAACTGTCAATGAGGGACCACTGAGGAAGTGATTCAGTCAAGAGTCAGTGGTTCAATGGTCATCTGACTCTTGCCTTTGGGCACCGTACTTTTTTTTTTTTAATCGGGAATGTATTTCTGGTAGATGGGGCAAGTTGAGTTTCCTCACTCAATATGACAGTAGAAGTGTCCCCAACAATATTTGTGGAGGAGACATTTCACACTTTCTTTTCTCTGATGTGTAATCTTATGGAGACGGTGCATAGACCTTGGGGCAACAGACTGAGGATTCACCAAGTCTTGGGGTATCTAAATCTCATTGGGGTAGGAAAAACATCCAACCTGTTCTTAATTACTTTTTCCATGTTAAGTGCTTGCTCTTAAGTTCCTTAATCCCCTCAAGGACCCCCAATAGGAAGAGTGTGGTCGAAGGATGAAGTGACTTGAGGACTCTGAGGTGCTGAAATGGGGTGAAAAGTGTTTGGTAGAGGTTCATACAGGGATGGAAGAGCCAGGAGTATTGAAGGGGGACATATTAGTCAAAGAATAAAGGGCACTGAAGGAAAGTCTGAGGGTCATGAGGAGAAACACCATGCCCCTGAATCACCACTACCCAGAATCAGACACACAGAGGTGTCAGGGGTGAGAAAGTTGTATCATGGCCTCCCACAGCACCTACTAACCCATGTTGATGGGCACAGTGGTACATTGTGATGTCGAAGACTCCAAAGCCACCATTGGCTGGGGGAGTGTCTAGCTGACCAATCAGATTGGAGGGTGTGGCTCCTCATTGTCCTGAGAAGGTATATATAGGGAGGTCAGAGGCAGAGATTCTGGGTTAGGCCACTTCATGTTATCATCATGACTAAGGTAACCAGCAAGCCACGGCAGCCAAGAAGACTTGCCATGTGGTTTGCTTCAAGGCTGAAAGGACAAAAGAAGACCCTTTGTCCACAGAGATACAGAGGCAGTGTGAAGGTAACATGATTCCATCTACGTTCCCCACATTCTCCATTGACTTTTCTGCCCAAGACCTCTACACTGTCATTGCCTGCCACAAATGCCCTCATCAGCCCACATCCCTTTTCATGAAATCTCCCTTCCACCTCAGTTGGTATACTCTTTCCTCAAAACTAACACCCTTCTCTTGTCTTTCAAGGCACGAAATATGACCATGAGAGTCAGAAGACCTCTAAAAGGAACCTTGAGAAAGAAAATCCGATCATATGCCACTTAGTCGAAGAAGGTGAAGAAAACCAAACTGTTTTTTCTGTACCTGTGCACGTAAGAAAATGAATCACAGCCGAACAGGGTACCAAAATATGAGGCAGAGTCAAAGAAGGAGGCAGAATCAGAAGAGAAGATAGACTCAGCCACCCCAGAATGAGGGACCGTGGAGAAGTACAACCTGGGGAGCCAGTAACTGAATAGAAAAGGGCAGACAGTTTAGAATTGTGTCTCCAGAGGTCTGCTTTCTTAGAAATGGCCAACCAGGAAAAGACTGTCTCTCACACTAACATAGTAAACTGATGGCTGTGATTAAAATAAACATCAAATGGTAAAAAGATGATATTTGTGTGTGTGTGAATTTTCTGATGGGAAGGCAGGGAAGGAAGAAAAGAGGTGGGCACCTGAGTGGGGAGGGATGTGGGGTCCCGAGAGATTAGGGAACAGACCCTCATGTCCCCAGTTAGCCAGAGAGTAGAGGTCTGGACTGAGTCAAGAGTCTGCACTGAAGATGGATAACCCTGCTTAACAATTGATCCCAGCGGCAAGGAGTAGTAGTGTGGTCTTACTGTGATTGTTTGGGGTGTGGAATGACATTAGGGTCTAGATTGCCAGAACCCAGATGGGAAGAGGGCTTCACATGGGGATGGTGAATGTCATACTTCCCTTAAGTGATGCAAGCAGAAATCACATCCTGGCCACTTACGTCATAACGGGCTTTCTTGCATCACTCGCCTACGCTGTCAGCTAAAGGTACTCAGGAGGCACAAAATGCTGATACAACTAAAACCCACAATTAGCACTCCCAGAGATTAAAATAATGTTTGGAGGGATCAGACCAAATATCAATTAGGCCACTGTTATCCTAAGAAATTGGTGGGAAAAGTGTGTTCTCAAGGGCAGGGCCGTAGAGGTGGCCCAATCCCGATGCAGATGACAAACAAGGTCACCACACACAAATAATTCTCTTCAGTGGTGGGCACCATGCAATTTGTGGGATCTTAGTTCCCTAACCAGGTATTGAACCGGTTCCCCTTCTAGTGAAAGCATGGAGTCCTAACGACTGAAGAGCCAGAGAAGTCAGAACAGAGACTTTTGATACAAGTATTAATATAAGACTGTGTAAAAGCTGGTCTTATATTTATCACCATCCCCTAGTATTTCTGAATAACTACAGTCATAAAATATTCTTCCCAATAAACTCTTTTGTTAGTTCAAGTTCTACAAGTTTTCGTAGTTTAAAAATAAGAGTATAGAATATTTCATTTGGTGTTAACTTTAGTTTTGAAGTGTTTGAATAGTTTCAAGGAGTAGTCAATCAAATATGGAGATATATAAGGCAGAGTCTCTACCAGAGCTATCCCATGTGTCTTCAGAAAACATTTTAGAAACAATTAAAACACAGTTTCACCATCAGCATCAAAAGAGTTGAGTTCAGATTTTAAGTCGATGATATGTTATCTTTTATCTGGACTGCACCTCTCTAGTTAAATCTTTCTGGCACTTTAACTCCAGAGAGACACAGTTGATGATTCAAAGTCAGTCACTGAACGTGATTTAAAATCATTAAGAGTGAAGGAGACCCTGGGTTTGTTGTCCTTTCAAAGGAAGTGGGAGAACTATCAACCCCGCCTCCTGAAAATTAGTCAGTTAAAGCAGCTACCAGGATGGTATGGACAGAGAGACCTTATGTCTACATATACGTGGGTGTTGTGATTCCAGATCTGTATATATAATCACCATTTAACACTATGACCCTTTAATGCCCATTGTAGGACTTACTGAAATACTTGCTGTTAATGGAAGGTAACAGATTGCTAGGACTGAAGAGCTGAAAGTGAAAGTTGCTGAGTCATGTCTGACTGTTGGTGACCCCATGGACTATACAGTCCATGGAATTCTCCAGGCCAGAATACTGGAGTGGGTATCCTTTCCTTACTCCAGGGGATCTTTCAAACCCAGGGATCAAGCCCAGGTCTCCCATATTGAAGGCAGATTCTTCACCAGCTGAGCCACAAGGGAAGCCAAAGAATGCTAGAGTGGGTAGCTTATCCCTTCTCCATCAGAGCTTCCCTACCCAGGAATTGAACTGATGTTTCCAGCTTTGCAGGCAGAATCTTTCCCTACTGAGCTATCAAAAAAGTCCTTAGGTGGACCAAAAGTGAATGTTAGAGGGCCTTGTTTCCCTAAAGTAGCACTGCTATATATTTTAATATCCATGGATATACTGCCACCTTGCAGAGAGAATTGAGGATGCATAGAGTTTAAAAGGGATCCAAAGACACTTAGGGTTAAAAGAGAAAAACATAAACACTAAGTCATGAGTTGAGAAAGGGTATATCCAAGTAGATCAACAACAATAAATCAATATCAGATGCTTGTAGCTCTCCTGGAAATGGACTATATATTGTGATACAGACATGTCAAGTCCTATTGCAAAAGCTGTGTTTTATGGGTGGGGGGGGGTGGTTTGCTCATTAGCACTCACAAACAGTAGGAGAAACTCTTTATACTTCCACTTATACAGGTTCCCTGTGAATAGATTCCAACTGACCTCTCTAGCTGTGTCCATAACAACCTCTATTGACTGATACAATGATTTCCCTAAGACCTTCTACTTTCGTCTATGCCTGTGTCCATCCTATCTTCTGTGACTCAGAAACTAGCAACCAACTGAGGCCAGCCTAATGGTCATCTCCCAAGGAAATGTTCTTCATCATTCTCTTAAGTATTAATATTTTCACGATCTCTAATCACTTGCAGTTCATTACATGCAGCCTGTATAATAGATTTTTGACCATGTATCTTATCAGAAATGCATGCCAGAGAGGTAAATGGATTAGAAATCCACAGTGTGGTGATAGAAAATATTATCAGAAGTTGGATTATCTAAGACTGTAAGGGAGAGAATCACTCTCTTCTGACAAGTATGTCCAGGAATCTGTTTGAAAATATAGTAAAAACTATAGACTAGACAGTGGATCAGAAATTAAAGGAACTTAAATGAGAAGCTTATTTTATCAGTAGTCAAGGGGAACTCTATGTCTTTGTATTAAGACCACCCATTTTCATGACATCAAATGCAAAAGCCAAAGCAGTGCCCATGGACTCATGATGAGTGCACAATACTGCTGGCCCAGAGGCTTCTCTTGCTTGACAAAGGTCAAGAACAAGTCTATGTGCATAGAGTCAGAACATATCTGCCCAGGATCACATCCACGTATCTGTGGGAATCAAGTGGGAGTCCCCAAACTTTACATGTTCTTGGCCAAGTCCCTCACTCAAGTGAATTCCCTATAGGATTGTCACTCATTTTGCCTTGAGATAATCATGATTAAATTTCACCTCATCATCTCTTCAATTAACCTACGTGGGCAACTAGAAATCTGAATGCAAAAGATTGAAATTAGACCCTTTCATTATACCACATAAAAAACTAAACTCAGGGTTGATAAAAGATTTAAATGCAAGATCTGAAACTATAAATCAACAAGAAGATAACATCCTGGAGAAGTTGTAAACATTGGTCTTAGAAGTGATTCTATGTATGTAATACAAAAAGCATAGGCTACAAAAGCAAAAATAGAAAAGCAGGACTACTTCAAATGATTAAATTGCCTCCCCCAAAGAACATCAAAAACACATCTACATAGAAGTCAAACTGATGGTACCAATTGGCAAGTTTGGGAGGGTATAAATTGGGAGTAGGGGAAAACATATATATATAGACACCACTATATATAAAATAGATAACCAACAAGGATTTACTACAAAATCACAGGCAACTCTGCTAGAAATCCTGTAACAACATAAATGGAAAAAGAATTTGTAAAGGAATAGATATATGTATGTGTGCCTGGCAAAATCAGTTGATTCAGATGTGCCTACTCTTTGTGACCCTATGGACTGTAGCCTGCTAGGCTCCTCTGTCCATGAAATTCTCCAGGCAAGAATACTGGAGTGGCTTATCATGTCCCTCTGAGCATATCTTCCAAACCCAGGGATTGAACACAAATCTCCTTCATTGCAGGGTGATTCTTTAACAACTGAGCCAAGTGGGAAGCCCAAATACATGTATATGTAAAGCTGAATCACTTTGCTGGACACCTGAAACACAATATGGTAAATCGAATATACTCGAATGAAAAAAAAAATAAAAAGAATCCATCAACATGTAGAACAATTAGCTCAAAGAACTAATTGGAAAATGCAGATAGATTCCCAAACTTACTCTCAAAGAAAGATCCAAAAGGAACAGTGTATGAAGGGAAAGGATGATTCAAGTCCTGACGTGTGCCCATGGGAGAGGACTCAGAATATAAGGGAAATTACACGGTTGGAGATATGCCCTGGGTGTGAGTGGTTCGAGCCATATATTGGACACACAAGTCCTGGGGTCTGACAAGGGAAGACAAATACCCTTAGATGATTGCAGGGCTATATGGACTAACAGGAGGTCTGTGGAAGCCTGGACTCCCCCCTCCAGGAGCATGTGCTCAGGGGCTTGCTCCCAAGCCACAATGAAGAGGACAGATTGAGACCGCATTTGTGGATGCCTGTTTTCCCAACAACTGCCCACCCTTACACACACCCTGCTTACTCTGTGTGGCCGATCTGCTCTGGAGCAGGGAGTGCCATGACCAGGCAGACAGCTGGAATGTGGGAAACAGAGGTGCATCTGGCCCAGGGCGGGATCTGGGTGGGAGAGCCGGGGCCATGCTCATGGAGGGCACTTATACAGGCAGCATATCAGGAGAAGTTCTGATCTCTAATGGAGGCCAGACTGTCACAGCAGATGACCCAGTATGTGCCCAGAGCCCATG
Organism: Bos mutus; assembly: GCF_027580195.1. NCBI lineage: Eukaryota > Metazoa > Chordata > Mammalia > Artiodactyla > Bovidae > Bos > Bos mutus. Next base: position 24,844 of record NW_027220001.1, read on the forward strand.
AGGGCCTCACCTGCCCAATAGCACCCCTCTTCAACAGGGCAGGGATAGCAGAAGCTGGGGGAAGTGATCAGCTGTGAGGGTCCAAGAGGTCTCAGACCAGAAAGTATGTTTAAGTAGGGCAGGAGACGCTATTGATTGTGATGGCACAGATGGCACGTTGGAGGTAGCCTGGACCTCTGTAAGCAGCCAGCCTGGAGATTTCCTCCTTTTGTTATTTTTCTAACCAGAACATGCTTCTCTTGTCCCTCTGTGGCAAGGGTTGCAGTGCTGGGAGAGGGGAGCATGCATACTTGAGGAACATAGCCAGATCTGGCCTGACATTCAGGGTTTCTGCTCCAGAAACTTGCGATCCCACCCTGCCCCCAATAGGACAGTGAAAGCCACTAAGGAAAAGGAAGTCTCTGCCTCACATCTGACTTCAGACCTGGCACCACAGCCATAGGTGCTGGCACACCCTTAGGAAAGATGTGATTTGTGGTCCATCAAATCCAGCCCCACCCCCACCCCCCGCTGACTATGGTACAGACTGTACAGAAATGCTCCGCCACAAGATCACCCCTTCCATAATAGATAATTTATGCACTTAAATTCAGAGAGGCAGAGAAAAATGGGAAGACAGAAGGACTGGTCTCCACTGAAAGACTGAGAGGAAGTCAGTTCAGTCTGTCAGTCATGTCTGATTCTTTGTGACACCATGAACCGCAGCACACCAGGCCTCGCTGTCGATCACCAACTCGTGGACTCCAACCAAACCTATGTCCATTGAGTTGATGATGCCATCTAACCATCTCTTCCTCTGTCGTCCCCTTCTCCTCCTGCCCTCAATCTTTCCCAGCATCAGGGTCTTTTCCAATGAGTCAGCTCTTCGCATCAGGTGGCCAAATTATTGGAGTTTCAGTTTCAACATCAGTCTTTCCAATGAACACTCAGGACTGATATCCTTTAGGATGGACTGGTTGGATCTCCTTGCAGTCCAAGGGACTCTCAAGAGTCTTCTCCAACACCATGGTTCAAGAGCATCAATTCTTTGGCTCTCAGTTTTTTTATAGTCCAACTCTCACAACCATACATGACCACTGGAAAAACCATAGCCTTGACTAGACAGACCTTTGTTGCCAAAGTAATGTCTCGGCTGTTTATTTTTTTATTTTAAATATAAATTTATTATTTTAATGGGAAGGTAACCACTTTACAATATTGTATTGGTTTTGCCATATACCAACCTGAATCTGCCACAGGTGTACACGTGTTCCCCATCCTGAACCCCCTCCCACCTCCGTCCCCGTACCATCCTTCTCGGTCATCCCAGTGCACCACGCCCAAGCATCCTGTATCATGCATCGAACGTGGACTGGCAATTCGTTTCATATGTGATATTATACATGTTTCAATGCCGTTTGCCCAAATCACCCCACCCTCTCCCTCTCCCACAGAGACTCTGCTTTTTAATATGCTGTCTAGGTTAGTCATAACTCTCCTTCCAAGGAGTAAGCTTCCTTTAATTTCATGGCTGAAGTCACCATCTGCAGTGATTTTGGAGCCCAGAAAAATAAACTCAGCCACTGTTTCCATTGTTTCCCCATCTATTTCCCATGAAGTGATGGGACCAGATGCCATGATCTTAGCTTTCTGAATGTTGAGCTTTAAGCCAACTTTTTCACTCTCTCCTTTCACTTTCATCAAGAGGCTCTTTAGTTCTTCTTCACTTTCTGCCATAACGGTGGTGTCATCTGCATATCTGAGCTTATTGATATTTCTCCCGGCAATCTTGATTCCAGCTTGTGCTTCCTCAAGCCCAGCGTTTCTCATGATGCACACTGCATATAAGTTAAATAAGCAGGGTGACAATGTACAGCCTTGACGTACTCCTTTTCCTACTTGGAACCAGTCTGTTGTTCCATTTCCAGTTCTAATTGTTGCTTGTTGTTGTTTTCCCTACTTTCTTCAGTTTAAATCTGAATTTGTCAATAAGGAGCTCATGATCTGAGCCACAGTCAGCTCCCAGTCTTGTTTGGCTGACTGTATAGAGCTTCTCCATCTTTGGCTGCAAACAATATAATCTTTCTGATTTCGGTGTTGACCATCTGGTGATGTCCATGTGTAGAGTCTTTTCTTGTGTTGTTGGAAGAGGGTGTTTGCTATGACCAGTATGTTCTCTTGGCAAAGCTCTCTTAGCCTTTGCCCTGCTTCATTCCATACTCCAGGGCAAAATTTTCCTGTTACTCAAGGAGTTTCTTGACTTCCTACTTTTGCATTCCAGTCCACTATAATGAAAAGGACATCTTTTTTGGGTGTTAGTTCTAAAAGGTCTTGTCTGTCTTCATAGAACCGTTCAACTTCAGCTTCTTCAGCGTTACTGGTTGGGGCATAGACTTGGATTGCTGTGATATTGAATGGTTTGCCTTGGAAACGAACAGAGATCATTCTATCGTTTTTGAGACTGCATCCAAGTACTGCATTTTGGAGTCTTTTGTTGACCATGATAGCTACTCCATTTCTTCTAAGGGATTCCTGCCCACAATAGTAGATATAATGGTCATCTGAGTTAAATTCACCCATTCCAGTCCATTTTAGTTCACTGATGCCTAGAATTTTGACGTTCACTCCTGCCATCTCCTGTTTGACCACTTCCAATTTGCCTTGATTCATGGACTTAACATTCCAGGTTCCCATGCAATATTGCTCTGTATAGCATTGTACCTTTCTTCTGTCACCAGTCACATCCACAACTGGGAATTGTTTTTGCTTTGGTTCCATCCCTTTATTCTTTCTGGAGTTATTTCTCCATCGATCTCCTGTAGCATATTGGGCACCTACTGAACTGGGGAGTTCCACTTTCAGTATCCTATCATTTTACTTTTTCATACTGTTCATGGGTATCTCAAGGCAAGAATATTGAAGTGGTTTGCCATTCCCTTCACCAGTGGATCACATTCTGTCAGACCTCTCCACCATGACCCGCCCAACTTGGGAGACCCCTCAGGGCATGGCTTAGTTTCATTGAGTTAGACAAGGCTGTGGTTCTAGTGTGATTAGATTGACTAGATTTCTATAATTATCATTTCAGTGTGTCTGCCCTCTGATGCCCTCTTGCAACACCTACCATCTAACTTGGGTTTCTCTTACCTTGGATTTGGGGTATCTCTTCACAGCTACTCCAGCAAAGTGCAGCCACTTCTCCTTACCTTGGACGAGAGGTATCTCCTCACTGCCACCACTCCTGACCTTGAAGATGGAGTAGATCCTCTGGGCCTTCCTGCGCCCATGTACCCACCACTCCTTGGATGTGGGGTATCAGTCCTGATTATTCATTAGAAGGACTGACGCTGAAGCTGCAACTCCAGTACTTTGTCCACCTGAGGCAAAGAACTGACTCATTGGAAAAGATCCTGATGCTAAGAAGGAATGAAGGCCAGAGGAGAAGGGGATGACAGAGGATAAGATGGTTGGATGGCATCGGGGATTCAATGGACTTGAGTTTCAGCAAGCTCTGGGAGTTGGTGATGGACAGGGAATCCTGGTTTACTGCAGTCCATGGGGTTGCACAGAGTCGGACACAACTGAACAAATGAAATGAACTGATTGCAATATGGAGGATGCTTTGAACACAAGTTCTTAACGTGTCTCAAAATGGAAAAGGAAAAGATATTTCGTTAACATGGAAGATAAGCAGGGTGAGCAGCAACTGTGTGTCTGTGTGAGTTTGTGTGTGTGTGTGTGTGTGTGTGTGAGGGAAAGAGAGAGAGATGGGGAAAGAAGTGGGGATGGATGAACAATCAGCATGATGGAGCAGTTTGACAGGAAGTGTTTCTTTCTGTAGTGAGCTGATTCTTAGAATGAGCTGTTAAGTGAGCCAGAAATGTCTGACTCAGCGCTTGCTTAAGCGTGGGGAATGCTGAAGTTCAGAGGAGAGAAACTTGGCTAAAGTTTAGCCAAGCCAAGTCACTGGGTATGTTATGGATGACTGTAAGCACTTGGCCAGTCTCTGCTATTTTATAAGAGAGGCCAAGTCAGCCCTTTGACAATATGGTTGTTATCAAAATTGCAAGTCCATGTGTTTGATGCAGAACGAGGCCCATCAAAACTAAATGTTAGAGTTTGGAACAGGGAAAGATATATTACATTTGATACAAGGATGTGGGTGGATCTTGCCCTAAGAACCCAAATTACTGAAAGTTTTCAGTAAGTATGTTTAAAAGCAAATGTTATAGAGAGTTGTGGTAAGTTGTTGCAGACTTCTTGGTGGCACATCCTTTGTGCTTAAAGGTTAGGTCATGGTCAGGTAATGATGTTCCTATACATCTCTACCAGATGAATGTTATTTTCTGTCCTGACAAGAGAGGGCAAAGTCTCAAGGCTCAACTCTCACGTTGAAATGTCCCATCCTGGTTAAGCAGAAACAGATCTCAGTTGGCAGCTCCTTCAGGGCAAGGTTCCCACATTCTGCCCACCAGTCATCCTTATTGGAGCCAGGCACCCAACCCAATAGGTCCTTTCTCCTCAGGCTGTCCAAGTGAGGAGACCAGTTCTCAGAGACTGAGACCCAGAAAGATGGCCACTGCTATAGGGTGCAAAAACAGGGATGTCAGAGAGGTTCACCGCTCCTCAAGGCCTGGGCCAAGGCTACAGGAGGGTCTTAGTGAGGGCTCTGGAGCACTACAGGAGGTAGTACCCAGTCTATTTCCTGGGACTTCCAGCTCACCCAATGGCCCAAGGCTAGGTGATCTCCAAGCACTCCAAAAGAACGCCTGAATCTGCCTCTTCCCTCACTTCCCAGCTGATGTCCACCACACCACCCTTACTTAATCACTTCCCCAATGGTCCCTCCTTGACAGTAACTGGGGGCAGAATCAACTGTGGTGCTGATCAATAGCTGAGCACAGCAATGAATGGTCACTCACTGACAGTTGTATGCTTGTGAATGGGGCCATCTGAGGCACCAAGCAAGGCTGAGCAACACCTGTTGCCTAGGAACTGGGTGGGTTGAAACGAAGCACATCAATGGCTAACTGCATAGGGCTGTGCTCACTCTGCTCTGTTACATTGTGAATAGAATAAGAATCACTGTGAGGTTAAGGTTTGTCAAAGTAGTTCTCAAGGTGGGATGGCTTTGACGTTCTTGTTGGCTTTGAAATATTTGCTATACTATATGCACCACATGCAATCATGTTACAGCTGTTGGAGGGGCATATAGATAAGCACTGCTGACTGGCATGCCTTGGAATACAATGAAAAGGATGATGTACAAAAGTTAAACAAGCATGTGAAATCAAAATCTGAGGTGGAAAAGGAGTCAGTCAAAAAGATTAAAGCACAATAGACCCAATGTATCCTTATGGAACAGAGCAGCATGAGCACAGCCCTTTGCAGGTAGCCAGCCATTGCTGTGCCTTATTACTCCACATCCTGTTACTAAACAACAGGGCTTGCCCTGCAATTGGACAGTGCATCCCTGGACCCTGCCCATAAGCAACGAACTATCAGTGAGAAACCTTCTGGTACTTCTCCTGCTCAGCTATTGGTGAGCTCCACATTGGGCCATATCAGATGATAACGGTCAATGAGGGACCACTGGGGAAGTGATTCAGTCAAGAGTCAATGGTGCAATGGTCATCGGACTCTTGCCTTTGGGCATCTTACTTTTTTTTTTTTTTTTAATCGGGAATGTATTTCTGGTAGATGGGGCAAGTTGAATTTCCCTACTCAATATGAGAGTTGAAGTGTCCCCAACAATATTAGTGGAGGAGACATTTAACACTTTCTTTGCTCTGATGGGTAATCATATGGAGATTGTGTATAGACCTTGGGGCAACAGACTGAACATTCACCAATTCATGGGGTCTCTAAACTCATTGGAGTAGCAACAACATTCAGCCTGTTCTTAATTACCTTTTTGCATGTTAAGTGCTTGCTCTTAAGTTCCTTAAGCCCCTCAAGAACCCCCAATAGGAAGAGGGTGGTGGAAAGATGAAGTGACTAGAGGAGTCTGAGGTTCTGAAATGGGGTGAAAAGTGTTTGGTAGAGATTCATACAGGGATGGAGAAGGCAGAGTGTTGAAGAGGGACATATAAGTCAAAGAATAAAGGGCACGAAAGGAAAGTCTGAGGGTCATGAAAAGAAACACCATGCCCCTGAATCACCACTCCCCATAATCAGACACACAGAGGTGTCAGGGGTGGGAAAGTTGGAGCATGGCCTCCCTCAGCACCCACTAACCCATGTTGATGGGCACAGTGGTACATTGTGATGTCTAAGACTCCAAAGCCACCATTGGCTGGGGGAGTGCCTAGCTGACCAATCAGATTGGAGGGTGTGGCTCCTCATTGTCCTGAGAAGGTATATATAGGGAGACCAGAGGCAGAGATTCTGTGTTAGGCCACTTCATGCTATCATCATGACTAAGGTAACCAGGAAGACACGCACCCAAGAAGAGTTTCCATGCGGTTTGCCTCAAGGGTGAAAGGACGAAAGAAGACCCTTTGTCCACAGAGATACAGAGGCAGTGTGAAGGTAAGATGGTTCCATCTACGCTCCCCACGTTCTCCATTGACTTTCCTGCCCAAGATCTCTACACTGCCCTTGCCTGCCACCAAAGCCCCCATCAGCCCACATCCCTTTTCATGAAATCTCCCTTACAACTCAGTTGTTATACTCTTTCCTCAAAACTAATACCCTTCTCTTATCTTTCAAGGCACGAAATATGACCATGAGAATCAGAAGACCTCTAAAAGGAACCTTGAGAAAGAAAATCCGATCATATGCCACTCAGTCAAAGAAGGTGAAGAAAACAAGAAAACCAAACTGTTTTTTCTGTTCCTGTGCACGTAAGAAACTGAATCAATGCCAAAAAGGGTACCAAAATATGAGGCAGAGTCAAAGAAGGAGGCAGAATCAAAAGAGAAGGTAAGCTCAGCCACCCCAGAATGAGAGACCCTGGAGAAGTATCACCCGGGAAGCCAGTAAGTGAATAGAAAAGGTTAGACAGTTCAGAATTGTGTCTGCAGCAGTCTGCTTTCCTAGAAATTGCCAACCAGGAAAAGAATGACTCATACAACAACACAGTAAACTGATGGCTGCGATTAAAATAAATATCAAAAGGTGAAAAGATAATATTTGTGTGTGTGTGAATTTTCTGATGGGAAGGGAGGGAAGGAAGCAAAGAGGTGGTCACCTGAGTGGAGAGGGATGTGGGGTCCCAAGAGATTAGGGAACAGACACTCAGGTCCCCAGTTAGACAAACAGTAAGGTTCTGGACTGGATCAGAAGTCTGCACTGAAGATGGATAACCCTGCTTAACAATTGATCCCAGCGGCAAGGAGTAGTGATGTGGTGTTACTGCCATTGTTTGGGACGTGGAGTGACATTAGGGTCAAGATCACCAGAACGCAGATGGGAAGAGGGCTTCACATGGGAATGGTGAATGTCGTACTTCCCCTTACTGAGGCAGGCAGAAATCACCTCCTGGCCACTTACATCATAACGGGCTTTGTTGCATCACTCACCTATGCTGTCAGCTAAAGTTGCTCAGGAGGCACAAAATCACCTCCTGGCCACTTACATCATAACGGGCTTTGTTGCATCACTCACCTATGCTGTCAGCTAAAGTTGCTCAGGAGGCACAAAAAGCTGATACAACTAAAACCCACAATTACCACTCCCAAATATTAAAATAATGCTTGGAGGGAAGAGACCAAATATCAGTTAGGCCACTGTTATCCCAAGAAATTGGTGGGAGCAGTGTGTTCCCAAGGGCAGGGCAGTGGAGGTAGCCCAATCCCGGTGCAGATGACAAACAGGATCACCACACACAGATAAATTTTTTGGGTGGGGGTCACCATATAGTTTCTGGGATCTTGGTTCCCTGACCAAGGATTGAACCAGTTCCCCTTCTAGTGAAAGCACAGAGTCCTAACCACTGGACAGCCAGAGAAGTCAGGACAGAGACTTTTGATACAAGTATTAATATAAGACTGTGTAAAAGCTGGTCTTATATTTATCACCATCCCCTAGTATTTCTAAATAACTACAGTCATAAAACATTCTTCCCCAATAAACTCTTTTGTTATGCCAAGTTCTACAAGTTTTCGTGGTTTAAAAATAAGAGTATGGAATATTTAATTTGGTGTTAACTTTCATTTTGAAATGTTTAAATAGGTTCAAAGAGTAGTCAATCAAATATGGAGATTTATAAGGCAGAGTCTCTAACCAGAGGAATGCCGTGTGTCTTCAGAAAACATTTTAGAAACAATTAAAGCAGAGTTTAACCATCAGCATCAAAAGAGTTGAGTTCAGATTTTAAGGCAATGATATGGTATCTTTCATCTAGACTGCAGCTCCATAGTTAAATCTTTCTGGCACTTTAACTCCTGAGAGACACAGTTGATGATTCAAAGTCAGTCACTGAATGTGATTTAAAATCATTAAGAGTGAAGGAGACCCTGGGTTTGTTGTCCTTTCAAAGGAAGTGGGAGAACTATCAACCCTGCCTGCTGAATTAGTCAGTTAAAGCAGCAACCAGGATGATATGGACAGAGAGAACTTATGTCTACATATAGGTGGGTGCTGTGATTCCAGATCTGTATATATTATCACCATTTAACACTATCACACTTTAATGCCCTGTTGTAGGACTGACTGAAATACTTGCTGTTAGGGGAAGGTAACAGATTGCTAGGCCTGAAGACCTGAAAGTGAAAGTTGCTGAGTCGTGTGTGACTGTTGGTGACCCCATGGACTATACAGTCCATGGAATTCTCCAGGCCAGAATACTGGAGTGGGTAGCCTTTTCTTACTCCAGGGGATCTTCCCAACCCAGGGATCAAACCCAGGTCTCCCACATTTCAGGTGGATTCTTCACCAGCTGAGCCACAAGAGAAGCCAAAGAATGCTAGAGTGGGTAGCTTATCCCTTCTCCAGCAGAGCTTCCCTACCCAGGAAGTGAACTGATGTATCCAGCTTTGCAGGCAGAATCTTTCCCAACTGAACTATCAGGAAAGTCCTGAGGTCGACCAAAAGTGGATGTTAGAGGGCCTTGTTTCCCTAAAGTAGCGCTGGTATATATTTTAATATCCATGGATATACTACCACCTTGCAGAGAGAATTGAGGATGCATAGAGTTTAAAAAGGATCCAAAGACACTTAAGGTTAAAAGAGAAAAATATAAATAATAAGTCATGAGTTGAGAAAGGGTATATCCAAGTAGATCGACAACGATAAACCAATATCAGACGCCTATAGTTCTCCTCAAAAAAGACAGTATATTGTGATTCAGACATGTCAAGTCCCATTGCAAAAGCTGTGTTTTATGGGGGAGGGGTTGCTCATTAGCACTTACAAAGAGTGGTAGAAACTCTTTATACTTCCACTTATACAGGTTCCCTATGAATAGATTCCAATTGACCTCTCTAGTTGTGTCCATAACAACCTCTACTAACTCATACAATGATTTCCCTAAGACCTTCTACTTTCCTCTGTGCTGGTGTCCATCCGATCTTCTGTGACTCAGAAACTAGCAACCATCTGAAGCCAGCCTAATGGTCCCCTTCCAAGGAAATGTTCTTAATCATTCTCTTGAGTATTAATTTTTTCATGATATCTAATCACTTGCAGTTTATTACATGCAGCTTGTATGATAGATTTTTGGGTATGTATCTTATCAGAAATGTATGCCAAAGTGGTAAATGGATTAGAAATCAACAGTGTGGTGATATAAAGGATTATCAGAAGTTGAATTATCTAAGACAGTAATGGAGAGAATCACTCTCTTCTGCCAAATATGTCCAAGAATCTGTTTGAAAATACAGTAAAAACCATAAATTAGAGAGTAGACCAGAAGTCAAAGGAACTTAAATGAGAATCTTAGTTTATCAGTAGTCAAGAGGAACTCTATGTCTTTGTATTAAGACCACCCATTTGCATGACACCAAATGCAAAAGCCAAAGCAGTGCCCATGGACTCATGATAAGTGCATAATACTGTTGGCCCAGAGGCTACTCTTACTTGGCAGTGGTCAAGAGCAAGTCTATGTGCCCAGAATCAGGACCCATCTGCCCAGGATCACATCCACGTATCAGCGGGAATCAAGTGGGAGTCCCCAAACTTTACATGCTCCTGGCCAAGTCCCTCCCTCCAGTGCCTTTCCTATAGGCTTGTCACTCATTTCTGCCTTGAGATGATCATGATTAAATTTCCCCTCGCCATCTCTTCAATTAGCCACAATGGACAACTAGAAATCTGAATGCTAAAGATTGAAATTGGACCCTTACCTTATAGCATATAGAAAACTAAACTCAGAGTTGATTATCAACATGTAAATGCAAGATCTGAAACTACAAATCAACCAGAAGTATACATCCTGGAGAAGTGGTGAACGTTGGTCTTAGAAGTGATTTTATGTATGTGACACCAAAAGCACAATAACAAAAGCAAAAATAGAAAATTAGGACTAGTTCAAATGATTAAACTGTCTCCACAAAAAGCATCTCCACAAAAAGCATCTCCACAAAAAGCATTTTGGGCTCCAAAATCACTGCAGATGGTGACTGCAGCCATGAAATTAAAAGATGCTTACTCCTTGGAAGGAAAGTTATGACCAACCTAGATAGCATATTCAAAAGCAGAGACATTACTTTGCTAACAAAGGTCCGTCTAGTCAAGGCTATGGTTTTTCCTGTAGTCATGTATGGATGTGAGAGTTGGACTGTGAAGAAGGCTGAGCGCTGAAGAATTGATGCTTTTGAACTATGGTGTTGGAGAAGACTCTTGAGAGTCCCTTGGACTGCAAGGAGATCCAACCTGTCCATTCTGAAGAAGATCAGCCCTGGGATTTCTTTGGAAGGAATGATGCTAAAGCTGAAACTCCAGTCCTTTGGCCATCTCATGCAAAGAGTTGACTCATTGGAAAAGACTCTGATGCTGGGAGGGACTGGGGGCAGGAGGAGAAGGGGACAACAGAGGCTAAGATGGCTGGATGGCATCACTGATTCAATGGATGTGAGTCTGACTGAACTCCGGGAGTTGGTGATGGACAGGGAGGCCTGGCGTGCTGTGATTCATGGGGTCGCAAAGAGTTGGACATGACTGAGTGACTGAACTGAACAGACTGATGTTATAGTAAATTAAATTAATAAAAAAAAAAAAGCATCAAAAATACATCTACATAGAAGCCAAACTAATGGTTACCAAATGGCAAGTTTGGGGGAGGGATAAATTTGGAGTTGGGGACTAACATATAAATAGACACCACTATATATAAAATAGATAACCAACAAGGACCTAGTACAAAACCACAGGCAACTCTGCTAGACATTCTGTAACAACATAAAAGGAAAAAGAGTTTGTAAAGGAATAGATAGATGTATGCGTGCCTGTGCAAGCTCAGTTGCTTCAGATGTGCCCTTCTCTTTGTGACCCTATGGACTGTAGCCTGCTAGGCTCCTCTGTCCATGAGATTCTCCAGGCAAGAATACTGGAGAGGCTTGTCATGAGCTTCAGAGCATATTTTCCCAACCCAAGGATTGAACCCAAATCTCCTTCATTGCAGGGTGATTCTTTAACAACTGAGCCAAGTGGGAAGCCCAAATACATGTATATGTAAAGCTGAATCACTTTGCTGGATACCTGAAACACAACATGGTAAATAAAATATACTCGAATTAAAAGGAAAAAAAAAGAATACATCAACATGTAGAACAATTAGCTCAAAAAACTAATCAGAAAATGCAGAAAGATTCCTCAACCTACTCTCAAAGAAACATCCACAGGGAATAGGATAGGAAGGGAAAAGGATGATTCAAGTCCTGACGTGTGCCCATGGGAGAGGACTCAGAATATAAGGGAGATTACATGCTTGGAGATATGCCCTGGGTGTGAGTGGTTCGACTCATATATTGGACACACAAGTCCTGGGGTCTGACACAGGGAAGAGAAACACCCTTAGCTGGTTGCAGGGCCATGTGGACTAACAAAAGGTCTGTGGAAGCCTGGACTCCCCCCTCCAGGAGCATGTGCTCAGGGGCTTGCTCCCAAGCCACAATGAAGAGGACAGATGGAGACCACATTTGTGGATGCCTGTTTTCCCTACAATTGCCCACCACAATACATGCCCTGCTTGCTTCGTGTGGCCAATCTGCACTGGAGCAGTGTCTGCCATGACGAGGCAGAGAGCTGGGATGTGGGAAACAGAGGTGCATCTGGCCCAGGGCAGCATCTGGGTGGGAGAGCCAGGGCCATCCTCAAGGAGGGCACTTACATAGGCAGTGTATCAGGAGAAGTCCTGATCTCTGATGGAGGCCAGACTGCCACAGCAGATGACCCAGTATGTGCCCAGAGCCCATGAGGTCCTCACCTGCCCAATAGCACACCTCTTTAACAGGGCAGGGAGAGCAGAGGCTGGGGGAAGTGATCAGCTGTGAGGGACCACGAGGTCTCAGACCAGAAGCCATATTTAAGCAGGGCAGGAGACGCTACTGCTGGTGCTGGCACAGATTGCAAGTTGGAGGTAGCCTGGACCTCTGTAAGCAGCCATCCTGTAAATTTGCTCCTGTTTTATTTCTTTGTAACCAGAACTTGCTCCTCTTGTCCCTCTGTGGCAAGGGTTGCAGTGCTGGAGAGGGGAGCATGCATACTTGAGGGAACACAGCCAGATCTGGCCTGACATTCAGGGCTTCTGCTCCAGAAACTTGGAACCCCACCCTGCCCCCAATAGGACAGTGAAAGCCCCTGAGAAAAAGGAAGTCTCTGCCTTACATCTGGCTACAGACCTGGCACAGCCGAACTTCCCAGGCGATAGCTGCTGGCATACCCTAAGGAAAGATGTGACTTGTGGTCCATCAAATCCAGCCCCACCCCCACCCCCCGCTGACTATGGTAGAGACTGTACAGTGATGCTTCCCCACAAGATCACCCCTTCAAGACCATAATAGATAATTGATACACTTAAATTCAGAGAGGCACAGAAAAATGGGAAGACAGAAGGACTGGTCTCCATTGAAATACTGAGAGGAAGTCAGTTCAGTCGGTCACTCATGTCTGATTCTTTGCGACATCACGAACTGCAGCACTCCAGGACTCCCTGTCCATCACCAACTCCCAGAGTTCACCCAAACCCATGTCCATTGAATTGGTGAAGCCATCTAACCATCTCTTCCTCTGTGGTCCCCTTCTCCGCCTGCCCTCAATCTTTCCCAGCATCTGGGTCTTTTCCAATGAGTCATCTCTTTTCATCAGGTAGCCAAATTATTGGAGTTTCAGTTTCAACATCAGTCTTTGCAATAACACCAAGGACTGATATCCTTTAGGATGGAGTGGTTGGATCTCCTTGCAGTCCAAGGGACTCTCAAGAGTCTTCTCCAACACCACAGTTCAAAAGCATCAATTCTTTGGCCCTCAACTTTCTTTATAGTCCAACTCTCACATCCATACATGACCACTGGAAAAACCATAGCCTTGACAAGACAGACCTTTGTTGCCAAAGTAATGTCTCTGCTTTGTTTTTTATTTTTAAGGTAAATTTATTTATTTTATTTGGAGGCTAATTAGTTTACAATATTGTATTGGTTTTGTCATACATAAAAATGAATCTGCCACAGATGTACACGTGTTCCCCATCCTGAACCCCCCTCCCATCTCCCTCCACGTACCATCCCTCTGGGTCATCCCAGTGCACCAGCCCCAAGCATTCTGTATCATGCATCAAACCTGGACTGGAGATTCATTTCATATGATATTATACATATTTCAATGCCATTCTCCCAAATCATCCCACCATCTCCCTCTCCCACAGAGTCTTTGCTTTTTAATATGCAGTCTAGGTTAGTCAAAACTCTCCTTCCAAGGAGTAGCTCCCTTTAATTTCATGGCTGCATTCACTATCTGCAGTGATTTTGGAACCCAGAAAAATAAAGTCAGCCACTATTTCCCCATCTATTTCCCATAAAGTGATGGGACCAGATGCCATGATCTTCGTTTTCTGAATGTTGAGCTTTAAGCCAACTTTTTCATTTTCATCAAGAGGTTCTTTAGTTCTTCTTCACTTTCTGCCATAAGGGTGGTGTCATCTGCATATCTGGGCTTATTGATATTTCTCCTGGCAATCTTGATTCCAGCTTGTGCTTCTTCAAGCCCAGCGTTTCTCTTGATGTACTCTGCATATACTTATAAGTAGGGTGACAATATACAGCCTTGACACGCTCTTTTTCCTACTAGGAACCAGTCTGTTGTTCCATTTCCAGTTCTAACTGTTGCTTCCGGACCTGCATAGAGGTTTCTCAAGAGAGAAGTCGGGTGGTCTGGTATTCCCATCTCTTTCAGAATTTTCCACAGTTTATTGTGATCCACGCACTCAAAGGCTCTGGCATAGTCAATAAAGCAGAAATAGATGTTTTTCTGGAATGCTCTTGCTTTTTTGATGACTCAGCCTATGTTGGCAATTTGATCTCTAATTCTTCTGTCTTTTCTCAAACCAGCTTGAACATCTGGAAGTTCACGGTTCACATATTGCTGAAGCCTAGTTTGGAGAATTTTAAGAATTATTCTACTAGCATATGAGAAGAGTGCAATTGTGTGGTAGTTTGAACCTCTGACCAAATGACTAAATAACAGATAAATAATTAACTAGGTACAGAGTCCAAATAATTAGTAATAATAATGCTAACTGGACTAGAAAATGGAGAAGGCAATGGCAACCCACTCCAGTACTCTTGCCTGGAAATCCCCATGGATGGAGGAGCCTGGTGGGCTGCAGTCCATGGGGTCGCTAGGAATCAGACATGACTGAGCGACTTCACTTTCACTTTTCACTTTCATGCATTGGAGAAGGAAATGGCAACCCACTCCAGTGTTCTTGCCTGGAGAATCCCAGGGACAGGGGAGCCTGGTGGTCTGCCGTCTGTGGGGTCGCACAGAGTCAGACACGACTGAAGCGACTTAGCAGCATTAGCAGCAGCAGAACTAGAAAAAATAGGCAAACACCATGAAAATTCTAACAAGGAATCAGAAAATATAAAAAAGAACCGGACAAAGCTGAAGAATACATTAACAGAAATTAAAAACAAACAAGAATTAACAGCAGACCTGACAATAACACAGAGTGAATAATAATGGAAATCACCAATTCGAATAGCTAAAAGAAATTCCACCCCCCCACCAAAAAAACAAAACAAAACAAAAAAAAAACACAAAACAATGAGAACAGTTTAAGTGACCTACGGACAACATTCAGCTTATCAGCATTCATATTATAGGTGTCTGAAAAGAACAAAAGAGAGAAAAGATGGTAAATTGTATTTGATGAAATTATGACTGAAAACTTCCCAAACCGGAAGATAGTACAGAAATCACACAGGGTACCAAACAAAATAAACCAAAACAAACCCACACTAAGATACAGTATAATTAAAATGGCAGGAGTTAGAAATAAAGAGACGATTCAAAAGGCAGCAAGAAAAATCACAGAATCACATAAAAGGGAAACTCCGTAAGGCTATCTGCTAAATTTTGTATAGAAACCTTGCAGGCCAGAGTGAGTGGCATTATATATTGATATTTCAAGTGTTGAAAGAGAAATACTTACAACCTGAATATCTACCCAGTAAGATTATCATTCAGAATGGAAAGAGATAAAGTGCTTCTCAGACAAGCAAAAATTAAGAGTTCATCAATACTAAACTGGAAAAGGCAGTGGCACCCCACTCCAGAACTCTTGCCTGGAAAATCCCATGGACGGAGGAGCCTGGTGGGCTGCAGTCCAGGGGGTCGCTAGGAGTTGGACACGACTGAGCAACTTCACTTTCACTTTTCACTTTCATGCATTGGAGAAGGAAATAGCAACCCACTCCAGCGTTCTTGCCTGGAGAATCCCAGGGATGGGGGAGCCTGGTGGGCTGACGTCTACGGGGTCGCACAGAGTTGGACACGACTGAAGTGACTTAGCAGTAGCAATACTAAACTAACCCTGAAATAAATGTTAGAGGATCTTCTCTAAATAGAAAAGAAGAAAGAATTTGTGGGAGAGGGAGAATTCCACTAGTTAAGACACTAGCCAAGATATGAAAGCAAACCAAATGCTCATCAACAGATAAATGAAAAAAGAAGCAGTATTGTATACACAGCTACACGCACGTGTGTGTGCGCACACACACACACACACACACAATGGGATATTAGTCACAAAAAAGAATGAAAATTTGCTATTTGCAACAATATGGATGGACTTGTGAGGAATTTTCCTTAGTAAAATAAGTCAAGTTAGAGAACCAGAAAGACAAATACTCTGTAATATCATCTGTATGTGGAATCTAAAAATGCAACAAACTAGTGAATGTTACAAAGAAGAAGCTGGCTTAAATCTCAACAGTCAAAAAATGAAGATCATGGCATCTGGTCCCATCACTTCATGGCAAATAGATGGGGAAACAATGGAAACAGTGACAGAATTTATTTTCTTGGGCTCAAAAATCACTGAATATGGTGTCTGCAGCCATGCAATTAAAAGACACATGCTCCTTGGAAGAAAAAATAGAACAAACCTAGACAGCATATTAAAAAGCAGAGACATTACTTTGCCAACAAAGCTCCATATAGTCAAAGTTATGGTTTTTCCAGTAATCATGTATGGATGCAAGAGTTGCAGCATAAAGAAAGCAGAGCACCAAAGAATTGATGGTTTTGAACTGTAGTGTTGAGGAAGACTCTTCAGAATCCCTTGGACAGCAAGGATCCCACCAGTCCATCCTAAGGGAAATCAGTCCTGAATATTCATTGGAAGGACCGAAGCTGAAGCTAAAGCTCTAGTACTTTGGCCAACTGATGCAAAGAACTGACTGATTGGAAAAGACCCTGATGCTGGAACGACTGAAGTCTGAGGAGAAAGGGACAACAGAGAATGAGATGGTTGATTGGCATCACCAAATTGATGGACATGAGTTTGAGCAATCTCTGGGAGTTGGTGATGGACAGGAAAGCCCGACGTGCTGCAGTCCATGGGGTCGCAAAGAGTCCAACACAACTGAGTGACTGAACTGAACTGATAGTGATAGGGAGAATACTTTGACCACAAGTTCTTGACATGTCCCGAAATAGAACAGAAAAATATGTTTCTTTTACATGGAAGGATAACCAGGGCAAGCAGGAACTCTGTGTGTGTGTGTGTGTGTGTGTGTGTGTGTGTGTGTGTGTGTGATGGGACAAGTCATGGGAATGGATGAGCAGACAGTATGATGGAGCAGTTTAACAGGAAATCTTTCCCTCTGTAGTGAGATGATTCTCAGAATGAGCTGTTAAGGGAGACAGAAATTTCTGAATCTTAGTGCTTGCCCAAGATTGGGGAAAAGCTGAAGTTCAGAAAAAAGAAGCTTGGCTAAAGATGAGTCAAGCCAAGTCAGTGGG
>NW_027220002.1:0-33118 GCF_027580195.1 Bos mutus
ACCGGATATTCTCAGGCATCTCCCCCAAAAAACCAGAGTCTGCCTACTTTGTTTCTTTGTGCTCTCACCTCTGATTTCACTGGGGCTGTCCCCACCACCACCTAAACTCTCTCTGTCAAAGAGTTAACTTACAGCTCCAATTCATAAAGTTCCTTTCATTTCTCCCTGTACCTTCCAGCTGAGTCTCCATCTGGAGCCACGGAACCCATCACACTTACTAATTATGCCTGGGCTGCTAAGACCCCTCGAGAAGGTGTCTAGGGTGAGGCACCTTCCGCTATTCGAGAGGCGCCTGCGCTCTCGTAAGTGGTGCAAACTTCTTGTCTTGAAGTTTGATTGGTCTCAGCGTAAACCAAGCTACTCAGTCTCTTTTCTCCACCGATTTTTCCTACTGAGCTCTCCTCATACTCTTATTCTTGACATCTCTGATTAGCATATAAATAGTACGCCTAGGCCATCTCTCCTTGAATACCCTGGATCAGCTGGGGCTGGTCCCGGCGGTGGCGCCCGAACAGGGACCTCAGGAGGCAATACTCAAAGAGCTGAGCAGACCACGAACCACGCAATCAGCAGGCAATAAGCATGGAGCTCAGCGGTGACGAATCATGCTGCTCGGCTGGCAATAATCAAGCAGGTGACCAGGCAGGAATCACGCAGCTCAGCTGGCAATTGTCAAGCAGATGAGCCGGCAGGAATCAGCTCGGCTGGCAATTGTCATGCAGATGAGCGGCGGAATCACGCAGCTCAGCAGGCCCTGATCACGTGACTCTGCAGGCGCTGATCGCGTGGCTGATCAAGTACAGATCGCGTGACTGAGCATGCACTGATCACGTGGCTATCATGCACTGATCGCGTGACTGCGCATGCACTGATGGCGTGGCTGATCAGGCACTGATCACATGGCTCATCATGCACTGATCACGTGTTTATCAGGCAATGATCAGTGACTGACGGGCGCTGATCATGGGACTGTGCGCACTGATCACGTGGCTATCATGCACTGATCACGTGACTGGGCATGCACTGATGGCGTGGCTGATGCACTGATCACGTGGCTCATCACTGATCACGTGTTTATCAGGCGGTGATCGGTGACTGACAGGCGCTGATCATGGGACTGTGCGCGCACTGATCACGTGGCTGATCAGGAACTGACCACCTGACTGCGCATGCAGTGATCACGTGGCTGGTCGTTCACTGATCACGTGTTTATCATCACGGTGATCACGTGACTGAGGCGCTGATCACGTGACTGTGCCGTCAGTGATCACGTGGCTGATCATGCACTGAGCATCGTGACTGAGCATGCACTGATCATGTGCGGGAGGCAGGGAGGCATTCCACTCTGGACAAAGGTCATGAGGAAGGAGGCTCGGCATGCGCAAATGCGGGATCGAGCCTCAGGAGTCCACCGGATATTCTCGAGCATCTCCCCCAAAAAACCAGAGTCTGCCTACTGTATTGCTTTGTGCTCTCACCTCTGATTTCACTGGGGCTGTCCCCACCACCATCTCGCTCTCTCTGTCAAAGAGTTAACACAGCTCAATTCATAAAGTTCCTTGTCATTCTTCCCTTTAACTTCCAGCTGAGTCTCCATCTGGGCGTGGAGACCCACCAGGCTTACTAATTGTGCCTGGGCTGCTAAGACCCACTCGAGGAAGGTGTCTAGGGTGAGGCACCTTCCTGCTATTCGAGAGGCGCCTGCCTCGTAAGTGGTGCAAACTTCTTGTCTTGAAGTTTGATTGGTCTCCCAGCGTAAACCAAGCTACTCAGTCTCTTTTCTCCACGAATTTTCCTACTGAGCTCTCCTCATACTATTATTCTTGACATCTCTGATTAGCATATAAATAGTCGCCTGGGCCATCTCTCCTTGAATACCCTGGATCAGCTGGGGCTGGTCCCGGCAGGTGGCGCCCGAACAGGGACCTCAGGAGGCAATACTCAAAGAGCTGAGCAGACCCGAACCACGCAATCAGCAGGCAATAAGCATGGGCTCAGCGGTGGCGAATCATGCTGCTCAACTGGCAATAATCAAGCAGGTGACCAGGCAGGAATCACGCAGCTCGGCTGGCATTTGTCAAGCAGATGAGCCGGCAGGAATCACGCAGCTCAGCTGGCGGTGTCATGCAGATGAGCCGGCAGGAATCACGCAGCTCAGCAGGCCTGATCACGTGACTCTGCAGGCACTGATCACGT
Source organism: Bos mutus (assembly GCF_027580195.1). Classification (NCBI taxonomy): domain Eukaryota; kingdom Metazoa; phylum Chordata; class Mammalia; order Artiodactyla; family Bovidae; genus Bos; species Bos mutus. The sequence goes on from NW_027220002.1 coordinate 2,197, forward strand.
GGCTGATCAAGTACAGATCACGTGACTGAGCATGATGACGTGGCTATCATGCACTGAGCGTGGCTGCGCATGCACTGATGGCGTGGCTGATCTGATCACGTGGCTCATCATGCACTGATCACGTGTTTATCAGGCGTGATCAGTGACTGACAGGCGCTGATCATGGGACTGTGGCTGATCACGTGGCACTGATCACGTGACTGCGCATGCACTGATCGTGGCTGACGGGCACTGATCGCGTGTTTATCAGGCAGTGATCAGTGACTGACGGCGCTGATCAGGAGGGGACTGTGCGCACTGATCACGTGGCTGATCAGGAACTGACCACCTGACTGCGCATGCGGTGATCACGTGGCTGGTCGTTCACTGATCACGTGTTTATCATCACGGTGATCACGTGACTGAGGCGCTGATCACGTGACTGTGCCATCAGTGATCACGTGGCTGAGCATGCACTGATATCGTGACTGAGCATGCACTGATCATGTGCCGGGAGCCGGGGAGGCATTCCACTCTGGACAAAGGTCATGAGGAAGGAGGCTCGGCATATGCAAATGCGGGATCGAGCCTCAGGAGTCCACCCGGATATTCTCGAGCATCTCCCCCCCAAAAAAACCAGAGTCTGCCTACTGTATTGCTTTGTGCTCTCACCTCTGATTTCACTGGGGCTGTCCCCACCACCATCTCGCTCTCTCTGTCAAAAGTTAACTTACAGCTCAATTCATAAAGTTCCTTGTCATTCTTCCCTTTAACTTCCAGCTGAGTCTCCATCTGGGCGCTTGGAACCCTGCGCTTACTAATTATGCCTGGGCTGCTAAGACCCACTCGAGAAGGTGTCTAGGGTGAGGCACCTTCCGCTATTCGAGAGGCGCCTGCGATTCGTAAGTGGTGCAAACTTCTTGTCTTGAAGTTTGATTGGTCTCCAGCGTAAACCAAGCTACTCAGTCTCTTTTTCTCCACGAATTTTCCTACTCAGCTCTCCTCATACTATTATTCTTGACATCTCTGATTAGCATATAAATAGTCGCCTAGGCCATCTCTCCTTGAATACCCTGGATCAGCTGGGGCTGGTCCCGGCAGGTGGCGCCCGAACAGGGACCTCAGGAGGCAATACTCAAAGAGCTGAGCAGACACGAACCACGCAATCAGCAGGCAATAAGCATGGGCTCAGCGGTGACGAATCATGCTGCTCAGCTGGCAATAATCAAGCAGGTGACCAGGCGGGAATCACGCAGCTCAGCTGGCAATTGTCAAGCAGATGAGCCGACAGCGCAGCTCAGCTGGCGGTGTCATGCAGATGAGCCGGCAGGAATCACGCAGCTCAGCAGGCCTGATCACGTGACTCTGCAGGCACTGATCACGTGGCTGATCAAGTACAGATCACGTGACTGAGCATGCACTGATCACGTGGCTATCATGCACTGATCGCGTGACTGCGCAGGCACTGATAGCGTGGCTGATCAGGCACTGATCACATGGCTCATCATGCACTGATCACGTGTTTATCAGGCACTGATCGGTGACTGACAGGCGCTGATCAGGCACTGATCGCGTGGCTATCACTGATCACCTGACTGCGCATGCACTGTGCGTGGCGTGGCTGATCACGTGGGCACTGATCACGTGTTTATCAGGCGGTGATCAGTGACAGGCGCTGATCATGGGACTGTCTGCGCACTGATCACGTGGCTGATCAGGAACTGACCACCTGACTGCGCATGCGGTGATCGCGTGGCTGGTCGTTCACTGATCGCGTGTTTATCATCACGGTGATCACGTGACTGAGGCGCTGATCGCGTGACTGTGCCGTCAGTGATCACGTGGCTGATCATGCACTGATATCGTGACTGAGCATGCACTGATCATGTGCGGGGCGGGAGGCATTCCACTCTGGACAAAGGTCATGAGGAAGGAGGCTCGGCATTCGCAAATGCGGGATCGAGCCTCAGGAGTCCCCACCGGATATTCTCGAGCATCTCCCCCAAAAAACCAGAGTCTGCCTACTGTATTGCTTTGTGCTCTCACCTCTGATTTCACTGGGGCTGTCCCCACCACCATCTCGCTCTCTCTGTCAAAAGTTAACTTACAGCTCCAATTCATAAAGTTCCTTGTCATTCTTCCTTTAACTTCCAGCTGAGTCTCCATCTGGGGCTGGAACCCCTACGCTTACTAATTATGCCTGGGCTGCTAAGACCCACTCGAGAAGAGGTGTCTAGGGTGAGGCACCTTTCATTCGAGACTGCGCCTCCGCCTCGTAAGTGGTGCAAACTTCTTGTCTTGAAGTTTGATTGGTCTCCCGCGTAAACCAAGCTACTCAGTCTCTTTTCTCCACGAATTTTCCTTCTCAGCTCTCCTCATACTATTATTCTTGACATCTCTGATTAGCATATAAATAGTCGCCTAGGCCATCTCTCCTTGAATACCCTGGATCAGCTGGGGCTGGTCCCGGCAGGTGGCGCCGAACAGGGACCTCAGGAGGCAATACTCAAAGAGCTGAGCAGACCACGAACCACGCAATCAGCAGGCAATAAGCATGGGCTCAGCGGTGACGAATCATGCTGCTCAACTGGCAATAATCAAGCAGGTGACCAGGCAGGAATCACGCAGCTCAGCTGGCGGTGTCAAGCAGATGAGCGACAGGAATCACGCAGGATTGTCATGCAGATGAGGCGGCGCGGCGGGAATCACGCAGCCTCAGGCCCTGATCACGTGACTCTGCAGGCACTGATCACGTGGCTGATCAAGTCCCTGATCACGTGACTGAGCATGCACTGATCACGTGGCTATCATGCACTGATCGCGTGACTGCGCATGCACTGATGGCGTGGCTGATCAGGCACTGATCACATGGCTCATCATGCACTGATCACGTGTTTATCAGGCAATGATCAGTGACTGACAGGCGCTGATCATGGGACTGTGCGCACTGATCACGTGGCTGATCATGCACTGATCACCTGACTGCGCATGCAGTGATGGCGTGGCTGATCGTTCACTGATCACGTGTTTATCAGGCGGTGGCGGTGATCAGGCGTGACTGAGGCGCTGATCACGTGACTGTGACCGTCAGTGATCACGTGGCTGATCATGCACTGATATCGTGTGACTGAGCATGCACTGATCATGTGCGTGGGATCATGTGCGGGAGGAGGCATTCCACTCTGGACAAAGGTCATGAGGAAGGAGGCTCGGCACACGCCAAATGCGGGATCGAGCCTCAGGTGTCCACCGGATATTCTCGAGCATCTCCCCCAAAAAAACCAGAGTCTGCCTACTGTATTGCTTTGTGCTCTCACCTCTGATTTCACTGGGGCTGTCCCCACCACCATCTCGCTCTCTCTGTCAAAGTTAACTTGCAGCTCAATTCATAAAGTTCCTTGTCATTCTTCCCTTTAACTTCCAGCTGAGTCTCCATCTGGGGCGGGAACCCTGTGGCTTACTAATTATGCCTGGGCTGCTAAGACCCACTCGAGAAGGTGTCTAGGGTGAGGCACCTTCCGCCATTCGAGGAGGCGCCTGCGGCCTCGTAAGTGGTGCAAACTTCTTGTCTTGAAGTTTGATTGGTCTCCCAGCGTAAACCAAGCTACTCAGTCTCTTTTCTCCACGAATTTTCCTACTGAGCTCTCCTCATACTATTATTCTTGACATCTCTGATTAGCATATAAATAGTCGCCTGGCCATCTCTCCTTGAATACCCTGGATCAGCTGGGGCTTGTCCCGGCAGGTGGCGCCGAACAGGGACCTCAGGAGGCAATACTCAAAGAGCTGAGCAGACCGAACCACGCAATCAGCAGGAATAAGCATGGGCTCAGCGGTGACGAATCATGCTGCTCAACTGGCAATAGTCAAGCAGGTGACCAGGCGGGAATCACGCAGCTCAGCTGGCAATTGTCAAGCAGATGAGCGACAGGAATCACGCAGCTCAGCTGGCAATTGTAATGCAGATGAGCCGTCAGGAATCACCCAGCTCAGCAGGCCTGATCACGTGACTCTGCAGGCACTGATCACGTGGCTGATCAAGTCAGATCACGTGACTGAGCATGCACTGATCACGTGGCTATCATGCACTGATCGCGTGACTGCACAGGCACTGATGGCGTGGCTGATCAGGCACTGATCACATGGCTCATCATGCACTGATCACGTGTTTATCAATCAATGATCAGTGACTGACAGGCGCTGATCATGGGACTGTGCGCACTGATCACGTGGCTATCATGCACTGATCACCTGACTGCGCATGCACTGATAGCGTGGCTGATCGGGCACTGATCACGTGTTTATCAGGCGGTGATCGGTGAGTGACTGAAGGCGCTGATCATGTGACTGTGCGCACTGATCACGTGGCTGATCGGGAACTGACCACCTGACTGCGCATGCGGTGATCGCGTGGCTGGTCGTTCACTGATCACGTGTTTATCATATGGTGATCACGTGACTGAGGCGCTGATCGCGTGACTGTGCGGTCAGTGATCACGTGGCTGATCATGCACTGATTTCGTGACTGAGCATGCACTGATCATGTGCGGGGCGGGGAGGCATTCCCTCTGGACAAGGTCATGAGGAAGGAGGCTCGCATGCGCAAAATGCGTGGGATCGAGCCTCAGGAGTCCACCCGGATATTCTCGAGCATCTCCCCCCAAAAAACCAGAGTCTGCCTACTGTATTGCTTTGTGCTCTCACCTCTGATTTCACTGGGGCTGTCCCCCACCACCAGTCTTGCTCTCTCTGTCAAAAGTTAACTTACAGCTCAATTCATAAAGTTCCTTGTCATTCTCCCTTTAACTTCCAGCTGAGTCTCCATCTGGGCCGCGGAACCCATCACACTTACTAATTATGCCTGGGCTGCTAAGACCCACTCGAGAAGGTGTCTAGGGTGAGGCACCTTCCGCCATTCGAGAGGGCGCCCGATCTCGTAAGTGGTGCAAACTTCTTGTCTTGAAGTTTGATTGGTCTCCAGCGTAAACCAAGCTACTCAGTCTCTTTTCTCCACCGATTTTCCTTCTCAGCTCTCCTCATACTATTATTCTTGACATCTCTGATTAGCATATAAATAGTCGCCTAGGCCATCTCTCCTTGAATACCCTGGATCAGCTGGGGCTGGTCCCGGCAGGTGGCGCCCGAACAGGGACCTCAGGCAATACTCAAAGAGCTGAGCAGACACGAACCCGCGCAATCAGCGGGCAATAAGCATGGAGCTCAGCGGTGGCCAATCATGCTGCTCAACTGGCAATAGTCAAGCAGGTGACCAGGCAGGAATCACGCAGCTCAGCTGGCGGTGTCAAGCAGATGAGCCGACAGGAATCACGCAGCTCAGCTGGCATTGTCATGCAGATGAGCTGTCAGGAATCACATGACCAGCTCAGCAGGCCTGATCACGTGACTCTGCAGGCACTGATCGCGTGGCTGATCAAGCACTGATCACGTGACTGAGCATGCACTGATCGCGTGGCTATCATGCACTGATCGCGTGACTGCACATGCACTGATGGCGTGGCTGATCAGGCACTGATCACGTGGCTCATCATGCACTGATCACGTGTTTATCAGGGGTTTGATTGTGACTGACAGGCGCTGATCATGGGACTGTGCGCACTGATCACGTGGCTATCATGCACTGATCACTGACTGCGCATGCACTGATGGCGTGGCTGATGGGCACTGATCGCGTGTTTATCAGGCGGTGATCACGTGACTGAAGGCGCTGATCATGTGACTGATGACCTGGCACTGATCGCGTGGCTGATCAGGGCACTGACCACCTGACTGCGCATGCAGTGATCACGTGGCTGATCGTTCACTGATCACGTGTTTATCAGCAGGGATCACGTGACTGGCGCTGATCACGTGACTCATGCGGTCAGTGATCACGTGGCTGATCATGCACTGATCACGTGACTGAGCATGCACTGATCATGTCATAAAGATGCATTCACTCTCTGGACAAGGTCGCTGTCGTGTTCATCATGCACTGATCACGTGGCTGGCCTCTGATCACGTGACTGATATGCACTGATCCCGTTGCAAATCAACCACTGAGTCGTGCCTACTGCATGCACTGATGCGTGGCTGATCATGAACTGACTGATCACTGTGGCGTGGCTGATCATGCACTGATCACGTGTCTTATCTCTGATCTGTGACTGACAGGCGCTGATCCTGCAGCTGGCTGATCCTGGCTGATCACTGATCACCTGAGCTGATCATGCGGTGATCGCGTGGCTGATCGTTCACTGATCACTGTTTATCATCGGTGATCACGTGACTGGGAGGTGCTGATCACGTGACTGTGCAGTCAGTGATCGCGTGGCTGATCATGCACTGATATCGTGACTGAGCATGCACTGATCATGTGCGGGGCCGGTGAGGCATTCCACTCTGGACAAAGGTCATGAGGAAGGAGGCTCGGCATATGCAAATGCGGGATCGAGCCTCAGGAGTCCACCCGGATATTCTCGAGCATCTCCCCCAAAAAACCAGAGTCTGCCTACTTTATTGCTTTGTGCTCTCACCTCTGATTTCACTGGGGGCTGTCCCCACCACCATCTCGCTCTCTCTGTCAAAGAGTTAACACAGCTCAATTCATAAAGTTCCTTGTCATTCTTCCTTTACCTTCCAGCTGAGTCTCCATCTGGGCCTGGAACCCAGCTGGGCTTACTAATTGTGCCTGGGCTGCTAAGACCCACTCGAGAAGGTGTCTAGGGTGAGGCACCTTCCGCTATTGAGAGAGGCGCCTGCGATCTCGTAAGTGGTGCAAACTTCTTGTCTTGAAGTTTGATTGGTCTCCAGCGTAAACCAAGCTACTCAGTCTCTTTTCTCCACGAATTTTCCTACTGCAGCTATCCTCATACTATTATTCTTGATATCTCTGATTAGCATATAAATAGTCACCTAGGCCATCTCTTCTTGAATACCCTGGATCAGCTGGGGCTGGTCCCGGCAGATGGCGCCGAACAGGGACCTCAGGAGGCAATACTCAAAGAGCTGAGCAGACACGAACCACGCAATCAGCAGGCAATAAGCATGGAGCTCAGGGTGACGAATCATGCTGCTCATGCTGGCAATAATCAAGCAGGTGACCAGGCAGGAATCATGCGCAGCTCAGCTGGCATTTGTCAAGCAGATGCGTGGCGGCGGAGCTCAGCTGGCATGGCTCATCATGCCTGATCACGTGACTGCAGGCACTGATCACGTGGCTGATCAGGCACTGATCGTGGTGACTCTGCATGCACTGATCACGTGGCTGATCACTGATCACGTACATCATGCACTGATCACGCGTGGCTGCATGCACTGATGGCGTGGCTGATCAGGCACTGATCACGTGGCTCATCATGCACTGATCACGTGTTTATCAGGCGGTGATCAGTGACTGACAGGCGCTGATCATGGGACTGTGCATGCACTGATCGCGTGGCTGATCAGGAACTGATCACCTGACTGCCCATGCAGTGATCACGTGGCTGATCGTTCACTGATCGTCGTGTTACGGTGATCAGGTGACAGGCGTGATCACGTGACTGTGCAGTCAGTGATCACGTGGCTGATCATGCACTGACATCGTGACTGTGCACGCACTAATCACGTGGCTTATCAGAAACTGACCACCTGACTGCACATGCAGTAACCAGGTGGCTGATCGTTCACTGATCACGTGTTTATCCTGCGGTGATCACGTGACTGAGAGGCTCTGATCACGTGACTGGGCAGTCAGTGATCACGTGGCTGATCATGCACTGATATCGTGACTGAGCATGCACTGATCATGTGCCGGGAGCCGGTGAGGCATTCCACTCTGGACAAAGGTCATGAGGAAGGAGGCTCGGCATATGCAAATGCAGGATCGAACATCAGGAGTCAACCCGGATATTCTCGAGCATCTCCCCCCCAAAAAAACCAGAGTCTGCCTACTTTATTACTTTGTGCTCTCACCTCTGATTTCACTGGGGGCTGTCCCCCACCACCATCTCGCTCTCTCTGTCAAAGAGTAAACTTACAGCTCCAATTCATAAAGTTCCCTTTCATTCCTCCCTGTACCTTCCAGCTGAGTCTCTATCTGGAGTGCGGAACCCATCACACTTACTAATTATGCCTGGGCTGCTAAGACCCACTCGAGAAGGTGTCTAGGGTGAGGCACCTTCCAGTATTCGAGAGGGCGCCTGCGGCCTACGTAAGTGATGCAAACTTCTTGTTTTGAAGTTTTAGTGGTCTCCCGTGTAAAGCAAGCTACTCAGTCTCTTTTCTCCACCGAATTTTCCTACTGAGCTATCCTCATACTATTGTTCTTGATATCTCTGATTAGCATATAAATACTCGCCTAGGCCATCTCTCCTTCGAATACCCTGGATCAGCTGGGGCTGGTCCCCGGCAGGTGGCGCCCGAACGGGGACCTCAGGAGGCAATACTCAAAGAGCTGAGCAGACAGGAACCACGCAATAAGCAGGCAATAAGCATGGAGCTCAGCAGTGACGAATCATGCTGCCCAACTGGCAATAATCCAGCAGGGGACCATGCAGGAATCACGCAGCTCAGCTGGCAATCGCGCTTGTCATGCAGATGAGCGGCGGGAATCACGCAGCTCAGCAGGCCTGATCACGTGACTCTGCAGGCACTGATCACGTGGATGATCAAGCACAGATCACGTGACTGAGCATGCACTGATCACGTGGCTATCATGCACTGATCACGTGACTGCGCATGCACTGATGACGTGGCTGATCGAGCACTGATCACGTGGCTCATCATGCAGTGATCACGTGTTTATCAGGCAGTGATCACGTGACTGACAGGCGCTGATCATGGGACTGTGCTGCGCACTGATCGCGGGGCTGATCAGGAACTGACCACCTGACTGCCCATGCGGTGAACACGTGGCTGATCATTCACTGATCACGTGTTTATCATCGGTGACGGTGATCACGTGACTGTGCAGTCAGTGATCACGTGGCTGATCATGCACTGACATCGTGACTGTGCACTCACTAATCACGTGGCTGATCAGAAACTGACCACATGACTGCACATGCAGTGATTACGTGGCTTATCGTTCACTGATCACGTGTTTATCCTCACGGTGATCAGGTGACTGAGGCTCTGATCAGGCGACTGGGCAGTCAGTGATCACGTGGCTGATCATGCCCTGATATCGTGACTGAGCATGCACTGCTCATGTGCATGCACTGCTCATGTGCTGGGAGCGGTGAGGCATTCCACTCTGGACAAGGTCATGAGGAAGGGAGGCTAGGCATAGGCAAATGCGGGATCGAGCCTCAGGAGTCCACCGGATATTCTCGAGCATCTCCCCCAAAAAACCAGAGTCTGCCTACTTTATTGCTTTGTGCTCTCACCTCTGATTTCACTGGGGCTGTCCCCACCACCATCTCGCTCTCTCTGTCAAAGAGTTAACACAGCTCAATTCATAAAGTTCCTTGTCATTCTTCCCTGTACCTTCCAGCTGAGTCTCCATCTGGGGCCTTGGAACCCACCAGGCTTACTAATTATGCCTGGGCTGCTAAGACCCACTCGAGAAGGTGTCTAGGGTGAGGTACCTTCCGCTATTCAAGAGGCGCCTGCGCCTCGTAAGTGGTGCAAACTTCTTGTCTTCAAGGTTTATTGTTCTCCCGCGTAAACCAAGCTACTCAGTCTCTTTTCTCCACGAATTTTCCTACTCAGCGATCCTCATACTATTGTTCTTGATATCTCTGATTAGCATATAAATAGTCGCCTAGGCCATTTATCCTTGAATACCCTGGATAACCTGGGGCTGGTCCCGGCAGGTGGCGCCCGAACAGGGACCTCAGAGGCAATACTCAAAGAGCTGAGCAGACACGAACCACGCAATCAGCAGGCAATAAGCATGGAGCTCAGCGGTGACGAAATCATGCTGCTCACCTGGCAATAATCCAGCAGGGGACCATGCAGGAATCACGCAGCTCAGCTGGCAATTGTCATGCAGATGAGCCGGCGGAATCATGAAGCTCAGCAGGCCTGATCACGTGACTCTGCAGGCACTGATCACGTGGCTGATCAAGCACAGATCACGTGACTGAGCATGCACTGATCACGTGCCTATCATGCACTGATCACGTGACTGCGCATGCACTGATGGCGTGGCTGATCGGGCACTGATCACGTGGCTCATCATGCAATGATCAGGTGTTTATCAGGCGAGATCAGTGACTGACAGGCGCTGATCATGGGACTGTGCATGAACTGATCACGGGGCTGATCAGGAACTGTCCACCTGACTGCCCATGCAGTGATCACGTGGCTGATCCTTCACTGATCACGTGTTTATCATACGGTGATCCCGTGACTGTGCAGTCAGTGATCACGTGGCTGATCATGCACTGATATCGTGACTGAGCATGCACTGATCATGTGCGGGAGCGGTGAGGCATTCCACTCTGGACAAAGGTCATGAGGAAGGAGGCTCGGTATATGCAAATGCGGGATCGAGCCTCAGGAGCCCACCGGATATTCTCGAGCATCTCCCCCAAAAAACCAGAGTCTGCCTACTTTATTGCTTTGTGCTCTCACCTCTGATTTCACTGGGGCTGTCCCCACCACCATCTCGCTCTCTCTGTCAAAGAGTTAACACAGCTCAATTCATAAAGTTCCTTGCCATTCTTCCCTGTACCTTCCAGCTGAGTCTCCATCTGGGCGAGGAACCCCCACGCTTACTAATTATGCCTGGGCTGCTAAGACCCACTCGAGAAGGTCTCTAGGGTGAGGCACCTTCCGCTATTCGAGAGGCGCCTGCGCCTCGTAAGTGGTGCAAACTTCTTGTCCTGAAGTTTGATTGGTCTCCCAGCGTAAACCAAGCTACTCTGTCTCTTTTCTCCACCGAATTTTCCTACTGAGATATCCTAATACAATTGTTCTTGATATCTCTGATTAGCATATAAATAGTCGCCTAGGCCATCTGTTCTTGAATACCCTGGATCAGCTGTGGCTGGTCCCTGGCAGGTGGCGCCCGAACAGGGACCTCAGGAGGCAATACTCAAAGAGCTGAGCAGACACGAACCACGCAATCAGCAGGCAATAAGCATGGGCTCAGCGGTGACGAATCATGCTGCTCAACTGGCAATAATCCAGCAGGGGACCATGCAGGAATCACGCAGCTCAGCTGGCAATGTCACACAGATGAGCCGACAGGAATCCGCGCAGCTCAGCTGGCAATTGTCATGCAGATGAGCCGGCGGAATCACGGAGCTCAGCAGGCCTGATCAAGTGACTTTGCAGGCACTGATCCCGTGGCTGATCAAGCACAGATCTGGTGACTGAGCATGCACTGATCACGTGGCTATCATGCACAAATCACCTGACTGCGCATGCACTGATGACGTGGCTGATCAGGCACTGATCACGTGGCTCATCATGCAATGATCAGGTGTTTATCAGGCAGTGATCAGTGACTGACAGGCGCTGATCATGGGACTGTGCGCGAACTGATCACGGTGGCTGATCAGGAACTGATCCACCTGACTGCGCATGCGGTGATCGCGTGGCTGATCGTTCACTGATCACGTGTTTATCATACAGTGATCACATGATGTGCAGTCAGTGATCACGTGGCTGATCATGCACTGACATCGTGACTGTGCACGCACTAATCACATGGCTGATCAGGAACTGACCACCTGACTGCCCATGCAGTGATCACGTGGCTGATCGTTCACTGATCACGTGTTTATCATACGGTGATCACGTGACTGAGAGGCTCTGATCACGTGACTGGGCAGTCAGTGATCACGTGGCTGATCATGCACTGATATCGTGACTGAGCATGCACTGATCATGTGCCGGGGCGGTGAGGCATTCCACTCTGGACAAGGTCATGAGGAAGGAGGCTCGGCATAGGCAAAAATGAGGATCGAGCCTCAGGAGTCCACCCGGATATTCTCGAGCATCTCCCCCCCAAAAAAACCAGAGTCTGCCTACTGTATTGCTTTGTGCTCTCACCTCTGATTTCACTGGGGGCTGTCCCCCACCACCATCTCGCTCTCTCTGTCAAAGAGTTAACTTACAGCTCCAATTCATAAAGTTCCTTGTCATTCTTCCCTTTACCTTCCAGCTGAGTCTCCATCTGGAGCGCGGAACCCACCACGCTTACTAATTATGCCTGGGCTGCTAAGACCCACTCGAGAAGGTGTCTAGGGTGAGGCACCTTTCGCTATTCGAGAGGGCGCCTGCACTAACGTAAGTGGTGCGAACTTCTTGTCTTGAAGTTTGATTGGTCTCCCGCGTAAACCAAGCTACTCAGTCTCTTTTCTCCACCGAAATTTCCTACTGAGCTATCCTCATACTATTATTCTTGATATCTCTGATTAGCATATAAATAGTCGCCTAGGCCATCTCTCCTTTGAATACCCTGGATCAGCTGGGGCTGGTCCCCGGCAGGTGGCGCCCGAACAGGGACCTCAGGAGGCAATTCTCAAAGAGCTGAGCAGACACGAACCACGCAATCAGCAGGCAATAAGCATGGAGCTCAGCGGTGACGAATCATGCTGCTCAACTGGCAATAATCAAGCAGGTGACCAGGCAGGAATCACGCAGCTCAGCTGGCAATTGTCAAGCAGATGAGCCGGCAGGAATCACGCAGCTCAGCTGGCAGGCATGCTGATGAGCCGGCAGGGAATGACTCTGCAGGCCTGATCACGTGACTCTGCAGGCACTGATCACGTGACTGAGCATGCACTGATCACGTGACTGAGCATGCACTGATCACGTGACTATCATGCACACTGATCGCGTGACTGCGCATGCACTGATGGCGTGGCTGATCAGGCACTGATCACGTGGCTCATCATGCACTGATCACGTGTTTATCAGCGCGGTGATCAGTGACTGACAGGCGCTGATCATGGGACTGTGCGACACTGATCACGTGGCTATCATGAACTGATCACCTGACTGCCCATGCAGTGATCACGTGGCTGATCGGGCACTGATCACGTGTTTATCATGCAGTGATCACGTGTTTGTCAGTCAGTGATCACGTGACTGATCATGCACTGATCATCGTGACTGTGCGCACTAATCACGTGGCTGATCAGAAACTGACCACCTGACTGCATGCAGTGATCACGTGGCTGGTCGTTCACTGATCACGTGTTTATCCTACGGTGATCACGTGACTGAGAGGCTCTGATCACGTGACTGGGCAGTCAGTGATCACGTGGCTGATCATGCACTGATATCGTGACTGAGCATGCACTGATCATGTGCCGGGGCGGTGAGGCATTCCACTCTGGACAAAGGTCATGAGGAAGGAGGCTCGGCATACGCAAATGCGGGATCGAGCCTCAGGAGTCCACCGGATATTCTCGAGCATCTCCCCCAAAAAACCAGAGTCTGCCTACTGTATTGCTTTGTGCTCTCACCTCTGATTTCACTGGGGCTGTCCCCACCACCATCTCGCTCTCTCTGTCAAAGAGTTAACTTACAGCTCAATTCATAAAGTTCCTTGTCATTCTTCCCTGTACCTTCCAGCTGAGTCTCCATCTGGGCTTGGAACCCACCACGCTTACTAATTATGCCTGGGCTGCTAAGACCCACTCGAGAAGGTGTCTAGGGTGAGGCACCTTCCGCCTATTCGAGAGGCGCCCTGCCTCGTAAGTGGTGCAAACTTCTTGTCTTGAAGTTTGATTGTTCTCCCAGCGTAAACCAAGCTACTCAGTCTCTTTTCTCCACCGAATTTTCCTACTCAGCTCTCCTCATACTATTATTCTTGACATCTCTGATTAGCATATAAATAGTCGCCTAGGCCATCTCTCCTTGAATACCCTGGATCAGCTGGGGCTTGTCCCGGCAGGTGGCGCCCGAACAGGGACCTCAGGAGGCAATACTCAAAGAGCTGAGCAGACACGAACCACGCAATCAGCAGGCAATAAGCATGGAGCTCATCGGTGACGAATCATGCTGCTCAACTGGCAATAATCAAGCAGGTGACCAGGCAGGAATCACGCAGCTCAGCTGGCAATTGTCAAGCAGATGAGCCGACAGGAATCACGCAGCTCAGCTGGCAATTGTCATGCAGATGAGCCGGCAGGAATCACCCAGCTCAGCAGGCCCTGATCACGTGACTCTGCAGGCACTGATCACGTGGCTGATCAAGTCCAGATCACGTGACTGAGCATGCACTGATCACGTGGCTATCATGCACTGATCACGTGACTGCGCAGGCACTGATGACGTGGCTGATCAGGCACTGATCACATGGCTCATCATGCACTGATCACGTGTTTATCAGGCAATGATCAGTGACTGACAGGCGCTGATCATGGGACTGTGCACGCACTGATCACGTGGCTATCATGCACTGATCACGTGACTGCGCATGCACTGATGACGTGGCTGATCGGGCACTGATCACGTGTTTATCAGGCAGTGATCAGTGACTGACAGGCGCTGATCATGGGACTGTGCACGCACTGATCAGGTGGCTGATCAGGAACTGACCACCTGACTGCGCATGCAGTGATCACGTGGCTGGTCGTTCACTGATCACGTGTTTATCATACGGTGATCACGTGACTGAGAGGCGCTGATCACGTGACTGTGCCGTCAGTGATCACGTGGCTGATCATGCACTGATATCGTGACTGAGCATGCACTGATCATGTGCGGGAGCGGGAGGCATTCCACTCTGGACAAAGGTCATGAGGAAGGAGGCTCGGCATACGCAAATGCGGGATCGAGCCTCAGGAGTCCACCGGATATTCTCGAGCATCTCCCCCCCAAAAAAACCAGAGTCTGCCTACTGTATTGCTTTGTGCTCTCACCTCTGATTTCACTGGGGCTGTCCCCACAGCACCATCTCTCTCTCTCTGTCAAAGTTAACTTACAGCTCCAATTCATAAAGTTCCTTGTCATTCTTCCCTGTAACTTCCAGCTGAGTCTCCATCTGGGTGGAACCCACCATGCTTACTAATTATGCCTGGGCTGCTAAGACCACTCGAGAAGGTGTCTAGGGTGAGGCACCTTCCGCCATTCGAGAGGCGCCTCCGCCTACGTAAGTGGTGCAAACTTCTTGTCTTGAAGTTTGATTGGTCTCCCGCGTAAACCAAGCTACTCAGTCTCTTTTCTCCACCGAATTTTCCTACTCAGCTCTCCTCATACTATTATTCTTGACATCTCTGATTAGCATATAAATAGTCGCCTAGGCCATCTCTTCTTGAATACCCTGGATCAGCTGGGGCTGGTCCCGGCAGGTGGCGCCCGAACAGGGACCTCAGGAGGCAATACTCAAAGAGCTGAGCAGACCACGAACCACGCAATCAGCAGGCAATAAGCATGGAGCTCAGCAGTGACGAATCATGCTGCTCAACTGGCAATAATCAAGCAGGTGACCAGGCAGGAATCACGCAGCTCAGCTGGCAATTGTCAAGCAGATGAGCCGACAGGAATCACGCAGCTCAGCTGGCAATTGTCATGCAGATGAGCGGCAGGAATCACGCAGCTCAGCAGGGCCTGATCACGTGACTCTGCAGGCACTGATCACGTGGCTGATCAATTCCTGATCACGTGACTGAGCATGCACTGATCACGTGGCTATCATGCACTGATGACGTGACTGCGCATGCACTGATGACGTGGCTGATCAGGCACTGATCACATGGCTCATCATGCACTGATCACGTGTTTATCAGGCAATGATCAGTGACTGACAGGCGCTGATCACGGGACTGTGCACGCACTGATCACGTGGCTATCATGCACTGATCACGTGACTGCGCATGCACTGATGACGTGGCTGATCAGGCACTGATCACATGGCTCATCATGCACTGATCACGTGTTTATCAATCAATGATCAGTGACTGACAGGCGCTGATCATGGGACTGTGCACGCACTGATCACGTGGCTATCATGCACTGATCACCTGACTGCGAATGCAGTGATCACGTGGCTGGTCGTTCACTGATCACATGTTTATCATACGGTGATCACGTGACTGAGAGGCGCTGATCACGTGACTGTGCCGTCAGTGATCACGTGGCTGATCATGCACTGATATCGTGACTGAGCATGCACTGATCATGTGCGGGAGCGGGAGGCATTCCACTCTGGACAAGGTCATGAGGAAGGAGGCTCGGCATACGCAAATGCGGGATCGAGCCTCAGGAGTCCACCCGGATATTCTCGAGCATCTCCCCCCCAAAAAAACCAGAGTCTGCCTACTGTATTGCTTTGTGCTCTCACCTCTGATTTGACTGGGGCGGTCCCCACCACCATCTGGCTCTCTCTGTCAAAGAGTTAACTTGCAGCTCCAATTCATAAAGTTCCTTGTCATTCTTCCCTTTAACTTCCAGCTGAGTCTCCATCTGGAGCGCGGAACCCACCAGGCTTACTAATTATGCCTGGGCTGCTAAGACCCACTCGAGAAGGTGTCTAGGGTGAGGCACCTTCCGCCATTCGAGAGGGCGCCTGCGGCCTACGTAAGTGGTGCAAACGTCTTGTCTTGAAGTTTGATTGGTCTCCCGCGTAAACCAAGCTACTCAGTCTCTTTTCTCCACCGAATTTTCCTACTCAGCTCTCCTCATACTATTATTCTTGACATCTCTGATTAGCATATAAATAGTCGCCTAGGCCATCTCTCCTTCGAATACCCTGGATCAGCTGGGGTTGTCCCCGGCAGGTGGCGCCCGAACAGGGACCTCAGGAGGCAATACTCAAAGAGCTGAGCAGACACGAACCACGCAATCACCAGGGAATAAGCATGGAGCTCAGCGGTGACTAATCATGCTGCTCAACTGGCAATAGTCAAGCAGGTGACCAGGCAGGAATCACGCAGCTCAGCTGGCAATTGTCAAGCAGATGAGCCGACAGGAATCACGCAGCTCAGCTGGCAATTGTAATGCAGATGAGCGTCAGGAATCACCCAGCTCAGCAGGCCCTGATCACGTGACTCTGCAGGCACTGATCACGTGGCTGATCAAGTCCAGATCACGTGACTGAGCATGCACTGATCACGTGACTATCATGCACTGATCACGTGACTGCACAGGCACTGATGGCGTGGCTGATCAGGCACTGATCACATGGCTCATCATGCACTGATCACGTGTTTATCAATCAATGATCAGTGACTGACAGGCGCTGATCATGGGACTGTGCTGCGCACTGATCACGTGGCTATCATGCACTGATCACCTGACTGCGCATGCACTGATAGCGTGGCTGATCGGGCACTGATCACGTGTTTATCAGGCGGTGATCAGTGACTGGCGCTGATCATGTGACTGTCATGGACTGCGCACTGATCACGTGGCTGATCACGTGACTGGAACTGACCACCTGACTGCGCATGCAGTGATCACGTGGCTGGTCGTTCACTGATCACGTGTTTATCATGGCGGTGATCACGTGACTGACTGAGGCGCTGATCGCGTGACTGTGCGGTCAGTGATCACGTGGCTGATCATGCACTGATTTCGTGACTGAGCATGCACTGATCATGTGCGGGAGGCGGGAGGCATTCCACTCTGGACAAAGGTCATGAGGAAGGTGGGCTCCGCATCGCGCCAAATGCGGGATCAGCCTCAGGAGTCCACCGGATATTCTCGAGCATCTCCCCAAAAAAACCAGAGTCTGCCTACTGTATTGCTTTGTGCTCTCACCTCTCATTTCACTGGGGCTGTCCCCACCACAGTCTTGCTCTCTCTGTCAAAGTATTAACTTGCAGCTCCAATTCATAAAGTTCCTTGTCATTCTTTCCTTTAACTTCCAGCTGAGTCTGCATCTGGGCCTTGGAACCCACCACGCTTACTAATTATGCCTGGGCTGCTAAGACCACTCGAGAAGGTGTCTAGGGTGAGGCACCTTCCGCCATTCGAGGGCGCAATCCGCCTCGTAAGTGCTGCAAACTTCTTGTCTTGAAGTTTGATTGGTCTCCAGCGTAAACCAAGCTACTCAGTCTCTTTTTCTCCACCGAATTTTCCTTCTCAGCTCTCCTCATGCTATTATTCTTGACATCTCTGATTAGCATATAAATAGTCGCCTAGGCCATCTCTCCTTGAATACCCTGGGTCAGCTGGGTCTGGTCCCGGCAGGTGGCGCCCGAACAGGGACCTCAGGAGGCCATACTCAAAGAGCTGAGCAGACACGAACCACGCAATCAGCAGGCAATAAGCATGGAGCTCAGCGGTGACGAATCATGCTGCTCAACTGGCAATAATCAAGCACGTGACCAGGCAGGAATCACGCAGCTCAGCTGGCAATTGTCAAGCAGATGAGCCGACAGGAATCACGCAGCTCAGCTGGCAATTGTCATGCAGATGAGCGGCAGGAATCACGCAGCTCAGCAGGGCCTGATCACGTGACTCTGCAGGCACTGATCATGTGGATGATCAATTCCTGATCACGTGACTGAGCATGCACTGATCACGTGGCTATCATGCACTGATGACGTGACTGCGCATGCACTGATGCCGTGGCTGATCAGGCACTGATCACATGGCTCATCATGCACTGATCACGTGTTTATCAGGCAATGATCAGTGACTGACAGGCGCTGATCATGGGACTGTGCCGCGCACTGATCACGTGGCTATCATGCACTGATCACGTGATTGGGCATGCACTGATGGCGTGGCTGATCAGGCACTGATCACATGGCTCATCATGCACTGATCACCTGTTTATCATCAGTGATCAGTGACTGACAGGCGCTGATCATGGGACTGTGCGCACTGATCACGTGGCTGATCAGGAACTGACCTCCTGACTGCGTATGCAGTGATCACGTGGCTGGTCGTTCACTGATCACCTGTTTATCATCACGGTGATCACGTGACTGAGGCGCTGATCACGTGACTGTGCCGTCAGTGATCACGTGGCTGATCATGCACTGATATCGTGACTGAGCATGCACTGATCATGTGCGGGGCCGGGAGGCATTCCACTCTGGACAAAGGTCATGAGGAAGGAGGCTCGGCATACGCAAATGCGGGATCGAGCCTCAGGAGTCCACCGGATATTCTCGAGCATCTCCCCCCCAAAAAAACCAGAGTCTGCCTACTGTATTGCTTTGTGCTCTCACCTCTGATTTCACTGGGGTGGTCCCCACCACCATCTGGCTCTCTCTGTCAAAGAGTTAACTTGCAGCTCCAATTCATAAGGTTCCTTGTCATTCTTCCCTTTAACTTCCAGCTGAGTCTCCATCTGGAGTGCGGAACCCACCAAGCTTACTAATTATGCCTGGGCTGCTAAGACCCACTCGAGAAGGTGTCTAGGGTGAGGCACCTTCCGCCATTCGAGAGGGCGCCTGCGCCTACGTAAGTGGTGCAAACTTCTTGTCTTGAAGTTTGATTGGTCTCCCCGCGTAAACCAAGCTACTCAGTCTCTTTTCTCCACCGATTTTCCTACTCAGCTCTCCTCATACTATTATTCTTGACACATCTGATTAGCATATAAATAGTCGCCTAGGCCATCTCTTCTTGAATACCCTGGATCCGCTGGGGCTCTTCCCGGCAGGTGGCGCCCGAACAGGGACTTCAGGAGGCAATACTCAAAGAGCTGAGCAGACACGAATCACGCAATCAGCAGGCAATAAGCATGGGCTCAGCGGTGACGAATCATGCTGCTCAGCTGGCAATAATCAAGCAGGTGACCAGGCAGGAATGCTCAGCTGGCAATTGTCAAGCAGATGTCAAGCAGATGAGCCGGCAGGAATCACGCAGCTCAGCAGGCCCTGATCACGTGACTCTGCAGGCACTGATCACGTGGCTGATCAAGTACAGATCACGTGACTGAGCATGCACTGATCACGTGGCTATCATGCACTGATCACGTGACTGCGCATGCACTGATGACGTGGCTGATCAGGCACTGATCACATGGCTCATCATGCACTGATCACGTGTTTCTCAGGCAGTGATCAGTGACTGACAAGCGCTGATCATGGGACTATGCGCACTGATCACGTGGCTATCATGCACTGATCCCGTGACTCCAAATGCACTGATTACGTGGCTGATCGGGCACTGATCACGTGTTTCTCAGGCAGTGATCAGTGACTGACAGGCGCTGATCATGGGACTGTGCACGCACTGATCACGTGGCTGATCAGGAACTGACCACCTGACTGTGCATGCAGTGATCACGTGGCTGGTCGTTCACTGATCACGTGTTTATCATACGGTGATCACGTGACTGAGGCGCTGATCACGTGACTGTGCCGTCAGTGATCACGTGGCTGATCATGCACTGATATCGTGACTGAGCATGCACTGATCATGTGCGGGGCCGGGAGGCATTCCACTCTGGACAAAGGTCATGAGGAAGGAGGCTCGGCATACGCAAATGTGGGATCGAGCCTCCGGTGTCCACCGGATATTCTCGAGCATCTCCCCCAAAAAAACCAGAGTCTGCCTACTGTATTGCTTTGTGCTCTCACCTCTCATTTCACTGGGGCTATCCCCACCACGATCTTGCTCTGTCTGTCAAAGTATTAACTTGCAGCTCCAATTCATAAAGTTCCTTGTCATTCTTTCCTTTAACTTCCAGCTGAGTCTGCATCTGGGCTTGGAACCCAACACGCTTACTAATTATGCCTGGGCTGCTAAGACCACTCGAGAACGTGTCTAGGGTGAGGCACCTTCCGCCATTCGAGAGGGCGCCTGCGGCCTACGTAAGTGGTGCAAACTTCTTGTCTTGAAGTTTGATTGGTCTCCCTCGTAAACCAAGCTACTCAGTCTCTTTTCTCCACCGAATTTTCCTACTCAGCTCTCCTCATACTATTATTCTTGACATCTCTGATTAGCATAGAAATAGTCGCCTAGGCCATCTCTCCTTGAATACACTGGGTCAGCTGGGGCTGGTCCCGGCAGGTGGCGCCGAACAGGGACCTCAGGAGGCAATACTCAAAGAGCTGAGCAGACACGAACCACGCAATCAGCAGGCAATAAGCATGGAGCTCAGCAGTGACGAATCATGCTGCTCAACTGGCAATAATCAAGCAGGTGACCAGGCAGGAATCACGCAGCTCAGCTGGCAATTGTCAAGCAGATGAGCCGACAGGAATGACGCAGCTCAGCTGGCAATTGTCATGCAGATGAGCCGTCAGGAATCACCCAGCTCAGCAAGCCCTGATCACGTGACTCTGCAGGCACTGATCACGTGGCTGATCAAGTACAAATCACGTGACTGGGCATGCACTGATCACGTGGCTGTCATGCACTGATCACGTGACTGCACAGGCACTGATGGCGTGGCTGATCAGGCACTGATCACATAGCTCATCCTGCACTGATCACGTGTTTCTCAGGCAATGATCAGTGACAGGCGCTGATCATGGGCCTGTGGACGCGCTGATCACGTGGTTACTGTGCACTGATCACGTGATTGGGCATGCACTGATGACGTGGCTGATCGGGCACTGATCACGTGTTTATCAGGCAGTGATCAGTGACTGAAAGGCGCTGATCATGGGACTGTGGCTGACGTGGCTATCATGCACTGATCACGTGACTGTGCATGCACTGTTGGCGTGGCTGATCACGTGCTCATCATGCACTGATCACGTGTTTATCAGGCAATGATCAGTGACTGACAGGCGCTGATCATGGGACTGTGCACTCACTGATCACGTGGCTGACTAGGAACTGACCACCTGACTGCGCATGCAGTGATCACGTGGCTGGTGGTTCACTGATCACGTGTTTATCTTACGGTGATCATGTGACTGAGGCGCTGATCACGTGACTGTGCCGTCAGTGATCACGTGGCTGATCATGCACTGATATCGTGACTGAGCATGCACTGATCACCTGCGGGGCCGGGAGACATCCACTCTGGACAAAGGTCGTGAGGAAGGAGGCTCGGCATACGCAAATGCGGGATCGAGCCTCAGAAGTCCACACGGATATTCTCGAGCATCTCCCCCCCAAAAAAACCAGAGTCTGCCTACTGTATTGCTTTGTGCTCTCACCTCTCATTTCACTGGGGCTGTCCCCAACACCATCTCTCTCTCTGTCAAAGAGTTATCTTACAGCTCCAATTCATAAAGTTCCTTGTCATTCTTCCTTTAACTTCCAGCTGAGTCTCCATCTGGAGCTCGGAACCCCCACGCTTACTAATTATGCCTGGGCTGCTAAGACCCACTCGAGAAGGTGTCTAGGGTGAGGCACCTTCCGC
Organism: Bos mutus; assembly: GCF_027580195.1. Taxonomy (NCBI): domain Eukaryota; kingdom Metazoa; phylum Chordata; class Mammalia; order Artiodactyla; family Bovidae; genus Bos; species Bos mutus. The sequence continues at coordinate 24,338 of NW_027220002.1, forward strand.
CATTCGAGAGGCGCCTGCGCCTCGTAAGTGGTGCAAACTTCTTGTCTTGAAGTTTGATTGGTCTCCAGCGTTAACCAAGATACTCAGTCTCTTTTCTCCACCGAATTTTCCTACTCAGCTCTCCTCATACTATTATTCTTGACATCTCTGATTAGCATATAAATAGTCGCCTAGGCCATCTCTTCTTCTTATACCCTGGATCAGCTGGGGCTGGTCCCGGCAGGTGGCGCCCGAACAGGGACCTCAGGAGGCAATACTCAAAGAGCTGAGCAGACACGAACCACGCAATCAGCAGGTTATAAGCATGGAGCTCAGCGGTGACGAATAATGCTGCTCAACTGGCAATAATCAAGCAGGTGACCAGGCAGGAATCACGCAGCTCAGCTGGCAATTGTCAAGCAGATGAGCCGACAGGAATGACGCAGCTCAGCTGGCAATTGTCATGCAGATGAGCCGTCAGGAATCACGCAGCTCAGCAAGCCCTGATCCCGTGACTCTGCAGGCACTGATCACGTGGCTGATCAAGTACAAATCACGTGACTGGGCATGCACTGATCACGTGGCTGTCATGCACTGATCACGTGACTGCACAGGCACTGATGACGTGGCTGATCAGGCACTGATCACATGGCTCATCATGCACTGCTCACGTGTTTATCAGGCAATGATCAGTGACTGACAGGCGCTGATCATGGGACTGTGCACGCACTGATCACGTGGCTATCATGCACTGATCACCTGACTGCGCATGCACTGATGACGTGGCTGTTCGGGCACTGATCACGTGTTTATCAGGCAGTGATCAGTGACTGACAGGCGCTGATCATGGGACTGTGCACGCACTGATCAGGTGGCTGATCAGGAACTGACCACCTGACTGCGCATGCAGTGATCACGTGGCTGGTCGTTCACTGATCACGTGTTTATCATACGGTGATCACGTGACTGAGAGGCGCTGATCACGTGACTGTGCCGTCAGTGATCACGTGGCTGAGCAGGCACTGATATCGTGACTGAGCATGCACTGATCATGTGCCGGGAGCCGGGGAGGCATTCCACTCTGGACAAAGGTCATGAGGAAGGAGGCTCGGCATAGGCAAATGCGGGATCGAGCCTCAGGAGTCCACCCGGATATTCTCGAGCATCTCCCCCCCAAAAAAACCAGAGTCTGCCTACTGTATTGCTTTGTGCTCTCACCTCTGATTTCACTGGGGGCTGTCCCCCACCACCATCTCGCTCTCTCTGTCAAAGAGTTAACTTACAGCTCCAATTCATCAAGTTCCTTGTCATTCTTCCCTTTAACTTCCAGCTGAGTCTCCATCTGGAGCGCGGAACCCACCACGCTTACTAATTATGCCTGGGCTGCTAAGACCCACTCGAGAAGGTGTCTAGGGTGAGGCACCTTTCGCTATTCGAGAGGGCGCCTGCGGCCTACGTAAGTGGTGCAAACTTCTTGTCTTGAAGTTTGATTGGTCTTCCGCGTAAACCAAGCTACTCAGTCTCTTTTCTCCACCGAATTTTCCTACTGAGCTCTCCTCATACTATTCTTCTTGACATCTCTGATTAGCATATAAATAGTCGCCTAGGCCATCTCTCCTTCGAATACCCTGGATCAGTTGGGGCTGGTCCCCGGCAGGTGGCGACCGAACAGGGACCTCAGGAGGCAATACTCAAAGAGCTGAGCAGACACGAACCACGCAATCAGCAGGCAATAAGCATGGAGCTCAGCAGTGACGAATCATGCTGCTCAACTGGCAATAATCAAGCAGGTGACCAGGCAGGAATCACGCAGCTCAGCTGGCAATTGTCAAGCAGATGAGCCGACAGGAATGACGCAGCTCAGCTGGCAATTGTAATGCAGATGAGCCGTCAGGAATCACGCAGCTCAGCAAGCCCTGATCCCGTGACTCTGCAGGCACTGATCACGTGGCTGATCAAGTACAAATCACGTGACTGGGCATGCACTGATCACGTGGCTGTCATGCACTGATCACGTGACTGCACAGGCACTGATGCGTGGCTGATCAGGCACTGATCACATAGCTCATCCTGCACTGATCACGTGTTTCTCAGGCAATGATCAGTGACTGACAGGCGCTGATCATGGGCCTGTGGACGCACTGATCACGTGGCTATCATGCACTGATCACGTGATTGCGCATGCACTGATGACGTGGCTGATCGGGCACTGATCACGTGTTTATCAGGCAGTGATCAGTGACTGACAGGCGCTGATCATGGGACTGTGCACGCACTGATCACGTGGCTATCATGCACTGATCACGTGACTGTGCATGCACTGATGACGTGGCTGATCAGGCACTGATCACATGGCTCATCATGCACTGATCACGTGTTTATCAGGCAATGATCAGTGACTGACAGGCGCTGATCATGGGACTGTGCACTCACTGATCACGTGGCTGACTAGGAACTGACCACCTGACTGCGCATGCAGTGATCACGTGGCTGGTCGTTCACTGATCACGTGTTTATCTTACGGTGATCACGTGACTGAGAGGCGCTGATCACGTGACTGTGCCGTCAGTGATCACGTGGCTGATCATGCACTGATATCGTGACTGAGCATGCACTGATCACCTGCCGGGGCCGGGAGACATCCACTCTGGACAAAGGTCGTGAGGAAGGAGGCTCGGCATACGCAAATGCGGATCGTGCCTCAGGTTTCCACCCGGATATTCTCGAGCATCTCCCCCCCATAAAAACCAGAGTCTGCCTACTGTATTGCTTTGTGCTCTCTCCTCTGATTTCACTGGGGGCTGTCCCCCACCACCATCTCGCTCTCTCTGTCAAAGAGTTTACTTACAGCTCCAATTCATAAAGTTCCTTGTCATTCTTCCCTTTAACTTCCAGCTGAGTCTCCATCTGGAGCGCGGAACCCACCACGCTTACTAATTATGCCTGGGCTGCTAAGACCCACTCGAGAAGATGTCTAGGTGAGGAACTTTCGCCATTCGAGAGGCGCCTGTGGCTCTACGTAAGTGGTGCAAACTTCTTGTCTTGAAGTTTGATTGGTCTCCCTCGTAAACCAAGCTACTCATGCTCTTTCTCCACCGAATTTTCCTACTGAACTCTCCTCATAATATTACTCTTGACATCTCTGATTAGCATATTAATAGTGGCCTAGGCCATCTCTCCTTCGAATACCCTGAATCCGCTGGGCTGTTCCCGGCAGGTGGCGCCCGAACAGGGACCTCAGGAGGCAATACTCAAAGAGCTGAGCAGACACGAACCACGCAATCAGCAGGCAATAAGCATGGAGCTCAGCAGTGACGAATCATGCTGCTCAACTGGCAATAATCAAGCAGGTGACCAGGCAGGAATCACGCAGTTCAGCTGGCGGTGTCTTGCAGATGAGCCGACAGGAATCACGCAGCTCAGCTGGCAATTGTCATGGAGATGAGCGGCAGGAAACACGCAGCTCAGCAGGCCCTGATCACGTGACTCTGCAGGCACTGATCACGTGGCTGATCAAGTGCAGATCACGTGACTGAGCATGCACTGATCACGTGGCTATCATGCACTGATCACGTGACTGCGCATGCACTGATGACGCGTGGCTGATCAGGCACTGATCACATGGCTCATCATGCAATGATTACGTGTTTATCAGGCAATGATCAGTGACTGACAGGCGCTGATCATGGGGACTGTGCACCCACTGATCACTGGCTATCATGCACTGATCACCTGACTGCGCATGCACTGATGACGTGGCTGATCGGGTCACTGATCACGTGTTTATCAGGCAGTGATCAGTGACTGACAGGCGCTGATCATGGGACTGTGCACGAACTGATCACGTGGCTGATCAGAACTGACCACCTGACTTCCCATGCAGTGATCACGTGGCTGGTCATTCACTGATCACGTGTTTATCATACGGTGATCACGTGACTGAGAGGCGCTTATCACGTGACTGTGCCGTCAGTGATCACGTGGCTGATCATGCACTGATATCGTGACTGAGCATGCACTGATCATGTGCCGAGCTGGGGAGGCATTCCACTCTGGACAAAAGTCATGAGGAAGGAGGCTCGGCATACGCAAATGCGGGATCGAGCCTCAGGAGTCCACCCGGATATTCTCGAGCATCTCCCCCAAAAAAACCAGAGTCTGCCTACTGTATTGCTTTGTGCTCTCACCTCTGATTTCACTGGGGCTGTCCCCCACCAGCATCTCGCTCTCTCTGTCAAAGAGTTAACTTACAGCTCCAATTCATAAAGTTCCTTGTCATTCTTCCCTTTAACTTCCAGCTGAATCTCCATCTGGAGCGCGGAACCCACCACGCTTACTAATTATGCCTGGGCTGCTAAGACCCACTCGAGAAGGTGTCTAGGGTGAGGCACCTTCCCGCCATTCGAGAGGCGCCAATGCTCCTCGTAAGTGGTGCAAACTTCTTGTCTTGAAGTTTGATTGGTCTCCCGTGTAAACCAAGCTACTCAGGCTCTTTCTCCACCGAATTTTCCTACTCAGCTCTCCTCATACTATTATTCTTGACATCTCTGATTAGCATATAAATAGTCGCCTAGGCCATCTCTCCTTGAATACCCTGGATCAGCTGGGGCTGGTCCCGGCAGGTGGCGCCCGAACAGGGACCTCCGGAGGCAATACTCAAAGCGCTGAGCAGACATGAACCACGCAATCAGCAGGCAATAAGCATGGAGCTCAGCAGTGACGAATCATGCTGCTCAAATGGCAATAATCAAGCAGGTGACCAGGCAGGAATCACGCAGCTCAGCTGGCAATTGTCAAGCAGATGAGCCGACAGGAATCACGCAGCTCAGCCGGGGCAATTGTCATGCAGATGAGCCGGCAGGAATCACGCAGCTCAGCAGGCTCTGATCACGTGACTCTGCAGGCACTGATCACGTGGCTGATCAAGTGCAGATCACGTGACTGAGCATGCACTGATCACGTGGCTATCATGCACTGATCACTTGACTGCGCATGCACTGATGACGTGGCTGATCAGGCACTGATCACATGGCTCATCATGCAATGATTACGTGTTTATCAGGCAATGATCAGTGACTGACAGGCGCTGATCATGGGACTGTGCACGCACTGATCACGTGGCTATCATGCACTGATCACTGGACTTCGATTCAATGAATGAAGTGGCTAATCCGGCACTGATCACGTGTTTATCAGGCAGTGATCAGTGACTGACAGGCGCTGATCATGGGACTGTGCACAACTGATCAGGTGGCTGATCAGGAACTGACCACCTGACTGCGCATGCAGTGATCACGTGGCTGGTCGTTCACTGATCACGTGTTTATCATACAGTGATCACGTGACTGAGAGGCGCTTATCACGTGACTGTGCCGTCAGTGATCACGTGGCTGATCATGCACTGATATCGTGACTGAGCATGCACTGATCATGTGCCGGAGCCGGGAGGCATTCCACTCTGGACAAAGTCATGAGGAAGGAGGCTCGGCATAGGCAAATGCGGATCGAGCCTCAGGAGTCCACCCGGATATTCTCGAGCATCTCCCCCAAAAAACCAGAGTCTGCCTACTGCATTGCTTTGTGCTCTCACTCTGATTTCACTGGGGCTGTCCCCAACACCATCTCTCTCTCTGTCAAAGAGTTAACTTACAGCTCCAATTCATAAAGTTCCTTGTCATTCTTCCTTTAACTTCCAGCTGAGTCTCCATCTGGAGCGCTGAAACCACCACGCTTTACTAATTATGCCTGGGCTGCTAAGACCCACTCGAGAAGGTGTCTAGGGTGAGGCACCTTCCGCCATTCGAGAGGGCGCCTGCATTCACGTAAGTGGTGCAAACTTCTTGTCTTGAAGTTTGATTGGTCTCCCAGCGTTAACCAAGATACTCAGTCTCTTTTCTCCACCGAATTTTCCTACTCAGCTCTCCTTATACTATTATTCTTGACATCTCTGATTAGCATAGAAATAGTCGCCAGGCCATCTCTTCTTCTTATACCCTGGATCAGCTGGGGCTGGTCCCTGGCAGGTGGCGCCCGAACAGGGACCTCAGGAGGCAATACTCAAAGAGCTGAGCAGACACGAACCACGCAATCAGCAGGTTATAAGCACGGAGCTCAGCAGTGACGAATAATGCTGCTCAACTGGCAATAATCAAGCAGGTGACCAGGCAGGAATCACGCAGCTCAGCTGGCAATTGTCAAGCAGATGAGCCGACAGGAATGACGCAGCTCAGCTGGCAATTGTCATGCAGATGAGCCGTCAGGAATCACGCGGCTTAGCAAGCCTGATCCGTGACTCTGCAGGCACTGATCACGTGGCTGATCAAGTACAAATCACGTGACTGGGCATGCACTGATCACGTGGCTGTCATGCACTGATCACGTGACTGCACAGGCACTGATGGCGTGGCTGATCAGGCACTGATCACATAGCTCATCCTGCACTGCTCACGTGTTTATCAGGCAATGATCAGTGACTGACAGGCGCTGATCATGGGACTGTGCACGCACTGATCACGTGGCTATCATGCACTGATCACCTGACTGCGCATGCACTGATGACGTGGCTGATCGGGCACTGATCACGTGTTTATCAGGCAGTGATCAGTGACTGACAGGCGCTGATCATGGGACTGTGCACGCACTGATCAGGTGGCTGATCAGGAACTGACCACCTGACTGCGCATGCAGTGATCACGTGGCTGGTCGTTCACTGATCACGTGTTTATCATACGGTGATCACGTGACTGAGAGGCGCTGATCACGTGACTGTGCCGTCAGTGATCACGTGGCTGATCATGCACTGATATCGTGACTGAGCATGCACTGATCATGTGCCGGAAGCCGGGGAGGCCTTCCACTCTGGACAAAGGTCATGAGGAAGGAGGCTGGGCATACGCAAATGCGGATCGTGCCTCAGGTTTCCACCCGGATATTCTCGAGCATCTCCCCCCCATAAAAACCAGAGTCTGCCTACTGTATTGCTTTGTGCTCTCACCTCTGATTTCACTGGGGGCTGTCCCCCAACACCATCTCGCTCTCTCTGTCAAAGAGTTTACTTACAGCTCCAATTCATAAAGTTCCTTGTCATTCTTCCTTTAACTTCCAGCTGAGTCTCCATCTGGGCTCGGAACCCACCACGCTTTCTAATTATGCCTGGGCTGCTAAGACCCACTCGAGAAGATGTCTAGGGTGAGGAACTTTCGCCATTCGAGAGGCGCCTGTGGCCTACGTAAGTGGTGCAAACTTCTTGTCTTGAAGTTTGATTGGTCTCCCTCGTAAACCAAGCTACTCATGCTCTTTCTCCACGAATTTTCCTACTGAACTCTCCTCATAATATTACTCTTGACATCTCTGATTAGCATATTAATAGTGGCCTCCAGGCCATCTCTCCTTCGAATACCCTGAATCGCTGGGCTGTTCCCGGCAGGTGGCGCCCGAACAGGGACCTCAGGAGGCAATACTCAAAGAGCTGAGCAGACACGAACCACTCAATCAGCAGGCAATAAGCATGGAGCTCAGCAGTGGCGAATCATGCTGCTCGGCTGGCAATAATCAAGCAGGTGACCAGGAAGGAATCACGCAGCTCAGCTGGCAATTGTCATGCAGATGAGCCAGCAGGAATCACGCAGCTCATCAGGCCTGATCACGTGACTCTGCAGGCACTGATCACGTGGCTGATCAAGTCCAGATCACGTGACTGAGCATGGACTGATCCCGTGTCTATCATGCACTGATCACTTGACTGCGCATGCACGGATCACGTGGCTGATCAGGCACTGATCACATGGCTCATCATGCACTGATCACGTGTTTATCAGGCAGTGATCAGTGACTGACAGGCGCTGATCAGGGGACTGTGCACGCACTTATCAGGTGCCTGATCAGGAACTGACCACCTGACTGCACATGCAGTGATCACGTGGCTGGTCGTTCAATGATCGCGTGTTTATCATACGGTGATCACGTGACTGAGAGGCGCTTATCACGTGACTGTGGCGTCAGTGATCACGTGGCTCATCATGCACTGATATCGTGACTGAGCATGCACTGATCATGTGCCGGGGCGGGAGGCATTCCACTCTGGACAAAGGTCATGAGGAAGGAGGCTCGCATACGCAAATGCGGATCGAACCTCAGGTGTCCACCGGATATTCTCGAGCATCTCCCCCAAAAAACCAGATTCTGCCTACTGTATTGCTTTGTGCTCACCTCTGATTTCACTGGGGCTATCCCCACCACCATCTCGCTCTCTCTGTCAAAGAGTTAACTTACAGCTCAATTCATAAAGTTCCTTGTCATTCTTCCCTTTAACTTCCAGCTGAGTCTCCATCTGGAGCTCGGAACCACCACGCTTACTAATTATGCCTGGGCTGCTAAGACCCACTCGAGAAGTTGTCTAGGGTGAGGCACCTTCCGCCATTCGAGAGGGCGCCTGCCTACGTAAGTGGTGCAAACTTCTTGTCTTGAAGTTTGATTGGTCTCCGTGTAAACCAAGCTACTCAGTTTCTTTCTCCACCGAATTTTCCTACTCAGCTCTTCTCATACTATTATTCTTGACATCTCTGATTAGCATATAAATAGTTGCCTAGGCCATCTCTCCTTCGAATACCCTGGATCAGCTGGGGCTGGTCCCGGCAGGTGGCTCCCTAACAGGGACCTCAGGAGGCAATACTCAAAGAGCTGAGCAGACAGGAACCACGCAATCAGCAGGCACAAGCATGGAGCTCAGCAGTGACGAATCATGCTGCTCAACTGGCAATAATCAAGCAGGTGACCAGGCAGGAATCACGCAGTTCAGCTGGC
>NW_027220003.1:0-18546 GCF_027580195.1 Bos mutus
GATTTTCCCCCGCCTGTCATCTTGCTTTATAATCGCCCAGCTGGGCGGATTCATGACTGGTCATCTGCTTGATAATCGCCAGCTGGGCTGCAGGTTCATGGCTGCTCATCTGTGATAATCGCCCGCTGGGTCCCAGGCTCTGGCGGCTGCTCATCTGCTTGATAATCGCCAGCTGGGCCGCAGTATGGATTCATGACTGCTCATCAGCGATAACGCAGCTGACCGCATGATTCATGGCTGCTCATCTGCTTGATAACGCCAGCTGGGCATGGGGATTCATGCCTGCTCAGCTGCTTGATAATCGCCGGCTGGGTCGCAGGATTCATGCCTGCTCAGCTGCGATTCCGCCTACAGGCCGTGATCCACGTGCAGAGCCTGATCATAATTGCGAGCAGTCACTTTGATAGCGCCTCTCATCTGCATGACTGTCGACAGCCTGGGCGCGTGATTCGCCTGCTGAGTTACGGGATTAGCGCCTGCTGGGCTGCTGAAATAATGTCCGCATGATTCACGCCTGCTCATCTGCTTGATAATCGATCCAGATGGACCCCAGGATTCATGCCTTCTCAGCTGCTTGATAATCGCCTGCTGGTCTCATGATTCATGCTGCGCGATAGCTGCGTGATAAGTGCCAGCTGAGTTAGGGATTAGCGCCTGCTCTCTGCTTGATAATCGCAGCTGGGCCGCAGGATTCATGCCTGCTCATCTGCTTGATAAACGCCAGCTGGGCCCCGGGATTCATGCCTTCTCATCTGCTTGATAATCCCCAGCTGGGCTGCATGATTCATGCCTGCTCATCTGCTTGATAATCGCCAGCTGGGCTGCAGGATTCATGCCTGCTCAGCTGCTTGATAATCGCCAGCTGGGCCTCAGGATTCATGGCTGCTCATCTGCTTGATAATCGCCAGCTGGGCTGCAGGATTCATGCCTGCTCAGCTGCTTGATAATCGCCAGCTGGGTGCAGGATTCATGCCTGCTCAGCTGCTTGATAATCGCCAGCTGGAGCGCAGGATTCATGCCTGCTCATCTGCTTGTCATCGCCAGCTGGGCGCCCAGGATTCATGCCTGCTCAGCTGCTTGATTCTTGCCTGCTGGGGCGCATGATCCGTGCCTGCTCATCTGCCTGATCACGCAGCATGAGCAGTCACATGATCAGCGCCTCTGGTCACCTGATCATGCTGCCTGCTCAGCCACGTGATCAGTGCCTGCTGAGTTACAGGATTAGCGCCTGCTCAGCTGCTTGATACTACCGCAGCTGAGCCGTGGGATTCACCTAATGCTCATCTGCTTGATAATCGCCAGCTGGGCACCTGATTTATGCCTGCTCATCCACGTGATAATCGCCTGCTGGGCGCAGGATTCATGCCTGCTCATCTGCTTGATAATCGCCAGCTGGGTGCCTGGATTCATGCCTGCTCATCTGCTTGATAATCGCCAGCTGGGCCGCATGATTCATGCCTGCTCATCTGCTTGATAATCGCCAGCTGGGCCGCATGATTCATGCCTGCTCAGCTGCTTGATAATCGCCAGCTGGGCCGCAGGATTCATGCCTGCTCATCTGCTTGATAATCGCCAGCTGGGCCGCAGGATTCATGCCTGCTCATCTGCTTGATTCTTGCCAGCTGAGACATGATTCATGCCTGCTCACCTACTTGATAATGATCAGTCACATGATCAGGATTCAGTCACCTGATCACTGGGCTGACATGGCCACGCTGGGGCCTGGCAGTTACGGGATTCATGCCTGCTCAGCTGCTTGATAATCGCCAGCTGAGCCGCAGGATGCATGCCTGCTCATCTGCTTGATAATCGCCATTGGGCTGCAGGATTTATGCCTGCTCATCTGCTTGATAATCGCCAGCTGGGCCGCAGGATTCATGCCTGCTCAGCTGCTTGAAAATCTTGCCGCTGAGGCACATGATTCGCAGGAGATTCATGATGCTCCAGCTGCAGTGATTGCCTCAGTCACCTGAGCTGCGCATGCAGCCACGTGATAATCGCCCGCTGGGCACGGGATTCATGCCTGCTCAGCTGCTTGATAATCGCCAGCTGGGCCGCAGGATTCATGCCTGCTCATCTGCTTGATAATCGCCAGCTGGGCTGCAGGATTCATGCCTGCTCAGCTGCTTGATAAAACCCCAGCTGGGCCGCAGGATTCATGCCTGCTCAGCTGCTTGATAATCGCCAGCTGGGCCGCAGGATTCATGCCTGCTCAGCTGCTTGATAATCGCCAGCTGGGCCGCATGATTCATGCCTGCTCATCTGTGATAATCGCCAGCTGGGCGGCAGGATTCATGCCTGCTCAACTGCTTGAATCTTGATGGGCTGCTGAGGCACATGAATCAGCTGCAGGAGAGCCAGCTGATCTGCATGAGCAGTTTTGATCAGCGCCTCTCAGTCACCTGATAATGACAGCCACTGATCAGTGCCTGCTGAGTTACGGGATTAGCGCCTGCTCATCTGCTTGATTATCGCCAGCTGGGCCGCAGGATTCATGCCTGCTCATCTGCTTGATAATCGCCAGCTGGGCCCCAGGATTCATGCCTGCTCATCTGCTTGATAATCGCCATGGGCCGCGTGATTCATGCCTGCTCATCTGCTTGATAATCGCCAGCTGGGCCTGAGGATTCATGCCTGCTCATCTGCTTGATAATCGCCAGCTGGGCCGCATGATTCATGCCTGCTCCTTTGCTTGATAATCGCCAGCTGGGCCTGGAGGATTCATGCCTGCTCATGTGCTTGATAATCGCCAGCTGGGCGCATGATTCATGCCTGTTCATCTGCTTGATAATCGCCAGCTGGACCGCAGGATTCATGCCTTCTCAGCTGCTTGATAATCGATATTGGGCGCATAATTCCTGCCTGCTCATCTGCTTGATAATCGCAAGCTGGGCCGCAGGATTCATGCCTGTTCAGCTTCTTGATTCTTGCCTGCTGAGGAACATGATCCGTGCAGGAGAGCTACTTGATCAGCACATGAACAGTCACATGATCAGTGCCTCTCAGTCACCTGATCACTGCATGACAGCCACGTGATCAGTGCCTGCTGAGTTACGGGATTAGCGCCTGCTCAGCTGCTTGATAATCGCCAGCTGAGCAGCAGGATGCATGCCTGCTCATCTGCTTGATAATCGCCAGCTGGGCCTCAGGATTCATGCCTGCTCATCTGCTTGATAATCGCCAGCTGGACCGCAGGATTCATGCCTGCTCAGCTGCTTGATAATCGCCCGATGGGTGGCAGGATTCATTGCTGCTCATCTGCTTGATAAACGCCAGCTGGGCCGCATGATTCATGCCTGCTCAGCTGCTTGATAATCGCCAGCTGGGCCGCAGGATTCATGGCTGCTCATCTGCTTGATAATGGCCAGCTGGGCCACAGGATTCATGCCTGCTCAGCTGTTGATAATCGCCAGCTGGGCCGCATAATTCATGCCTGCTCATCTGCTTGATAATCGCCAGCATGGCCGCATGATTCATGCCTGCTCATCTGCTTGATAATCGCCAGCTGGGCGCATGATTCATGCCTGCTCATCTGCTTGATAATCGCCAGCTGGGCCGCATGATTCATGCCTGCTCATCTGCTTGATAATCGCCAGCTGGGCCGCATGATTCATGCCTTCTCAGCTGCTTGATAATCGCCAGCTGGGCGCAGGATTCATGCCTGCTCAGCTGCTTGATAATCGCCAGCTGGGCCGCAGGATTCATGCCTGCTCATCTGCTTGATAATCGCCAGCTGGGCCGCAGGATGCCTTCATCTGCCTGCTCAGCTGCTGCTCATCTGCTTGATAATCGCCAGCTGGGTCCCAGGATTCATGCCTGCTCATCTGCTTGATAATCGCCAGCTGGGCGCATGATTCATGCCTGCTCATCTGCTTGATAATCGCCAGCTGGACCGCATGATTCATGCCTGCTCATCTGCTTGATAATCGCCAGCTGGGCTGCAGGATTCATGCCTGCTCATCTGCTTGATAATCGCCCAGCTGGGCTGGGCGCAGGATTCATGCCTGCTCAGCTGCTTGATTCTTGCTGCTGAGGCACATGATCCGTGCAGGAGAGCTACCTGATCAGCACATGAGCAGTCACATGATCAGCGCCTCTCAGTCACCTGATCACTGCAAGACAGCCACGTGATCAGTGCCTGCTGAGTTACGGATTAGCGCCTGCTCAGCTGCTTGATAATCGCCAGCTGAGCCGCAGGATGCATGCCTGCTCATCTGCTTGATAATCGCCAGCTCAGGATTCATGCCTGCTCATCTGCTTGATAATCGCCAGCTGGGCAGCATGATTCATGCCTGCTCATCTGCTTGATAATCGCCAGCTGGGCCGCAGGATTCAGGCCTGCTTCATCTGCTTGATAATCGCCAGCTGGGCCGCAGGATTCATGCCTGCTCAGCTGCTTGATAATCGCCAGCATGGCCCGCAGGATTCATGCCTGCTCATCTGCTTGATAATCGCCAGCTGGGCCGCAGGATTCATGCCTGCTCATCTGCTTGATAATCGCCAGCTGGGCTGCAGGATTCATGCCTGCTCAGCTGCTTGATAATCGCCAGCTGGGCCGCAGGATTCATGCCTGCTCATCTGCTTGATAATCGCCAGCTGGGCCGCAGGATTCATGCCTGCTCATCTGCTTGATAATCGCCAGCTGGGCTGCAGGATTCATGCCTGCTCATCTGCTTGATAATCGCCAGCTGGGCCGCAGGATTCATGCCTTCTCAGCTGCTTGATAATCGATATTGGGCCGCATAATTCCTGCCTGCTCATCTGCTTGATAATCGCAAGCTGGGCCGCAGGATTCATGCCTGTTCAGCTTCTTGATTCTTGCCTGCTGAGGAACATGATCCGTGCAGGAGAGCTGATGATCAGCACATGAACAGTTGATGATCAGTGCCTCTCAGTCACCTGATCACTGCATGCTCAGCCACGTGATCAGTGCCTGCTGAGCGCGGGATTAGCGCCTGCTCAGCTGCTTGATAATCGCCAGCTGGGCAGCAGGATGCATGCCTGCTCATCTGCTTGATAATCGCCAGCTGGGCCCCAGGATTCATGCCTGCTCATCTGCTTGATAATCGCCAGCTGGCTGGCCGCAGGATTCATGCCTGCTCAGCTGCTTGATAATCGCCCGATGGGTGGCAGGATTCATTGCTGCTCATCTGCTTGATAAACGCCAGCTGGGCCGCATGATTCATGCCTGCTCAGCTGCTTGATAATCGCCAGCTGGGCCGCAGGATTCATGGCTGCTCATCTGCTTGATAATGGCCAGCTGGGCCGCAGGATTCATGCCTGCTCAGCTGTTGATAATCGCCAGCTGGGCCGCAGCATAATTCATGCCTGCTCATCTGCTTGATAATCGCCAGCTGGGCCGCATGATTCATGCCTGCTCATCTGCTTGATAATCGCCAGCTGGGCTGCAGGATTCATGCCCTTCTCAGCTGCTTGATAATCGCCAGCTGGGCCGCATGATTCATGCCTGCATCTGCTTGATAATCGCCAGCTGGGCCGCAGGATTCATGCCTTCTCAGCTGCTTGATAATCGCCATTGGGCCGCATAATTCATGCCTGCTCATCTGCTTGATAATCGCCAGCTGGACCGCAGGATTCATGCCTGCTCATCTGCTTGATAATCGCCAGCTGGGCCGCAGGATTCATGCCTGCTCAGCTGCTTGATAATCGCCATAGGGCTGCAGGATTCATGCCTGCTCAGCTGCTTAGTTCTTGCCTGCTGAGGCACATGATCCTTGCAGGAGAGCTACCTGATCAGCACATGAGCAGTCACATGATCAGCGATTCTCAGTCACCTGATCACTGCATGATAGTCACGTGATCAGTGCCTGCTGAGTTACGGGATTAGCGCTTGCTCAGCTGCTGGATAATCGGCAGCTGAGCCGCAGGATGAATGCCTGCTCATCTGCTTGATATTCGCCAGCTGGGCCGCATGATTCGTGCCTGCTCATCTGCTTGATAATTGCCAGCTGCACTGCAGGATTCATGCCTGCACATCTGCTTGATAATCGCCAGCTGGGCCGCAGGATTCATGCCTGCTCAGCTGCTTGATAATCGCCAGCTGGGCCGCATGATTCGTGCCTGCTCATCTGCTTGATATTCGCCAGCTGTGCTGCAGGATTCATGCCTGCTCAGCTGCTTGATAATCGCCAGCTGGGCCGAAGGATTCATGCCTGCTCAGCTGCTTGATAATCGCCAGCTGGGCCGCAGGATTCATGCCTTCTCAGCTGCTTGATAATCGCCATTGGGCCATATGATTCATGCCTGCTCATCTGCTTGATAATCGCCAACTGGGCCGCATGATTCATGCCTGCTCATCTGCTTGATAATCGCCAGCTTGGCCGCATGATTCATGCCTGCTCATCTGCTTGATAATCGCAAGCTGGGCCGCATGATTCATGCCTGCTCATCTACTTGATAGTCGCCAGCTGGGCCGCAGGATTCATGCCTGCTCAGCTGCTTGATACTTGCCTGCTGAGGCACATGATCCGTGCAGGAGAGCTACCTGATCAGCACATGAGCAGTCACATGATCAGCGCCTCTCAGTCACCTGATCACTGCATGACAGCCACGTGATCAGTGCCTGCTGAGTTATGGTATTAGCGCCTGCTCAGCTGCTTGATAATCGCCAGCTGAGCCACAGGATGCATGCCTGCTCATCTGCTAGATAATCGCCAGCTGGGCCGCATGATTCATGCCTGCTCATCTGCTTGATAATCGCCAGATGGGCCGCATGATTCATGCCTGCACAGCTGCTTGATAATCGCCCGCTGGGCGGCAATATTCATGCCTGCTAAGCTTCTTGATAATCGCCCGCTGGGCCCCAGGATTCATGGCTGGTCATCTGCTTGATTCTTGCCTACTGAGGCACATGATCCGTGCAGGAGAGCTACCTAATCAGCACATGAACAGTCACATGATCAGCGCCTCTCAGTCACCTGATCATGGCTTGACAGCCACGTGATCAGTGCCTGCTGAGTTCCGGGATTAGCGCCTGCTCAGCTGCTTCATAATCTCCCGCTGAGCCGCAGGATGCATGCCTGCTCATCTGCTTGATAATCGCCAGCTGGGCCGCAGGATTCATGGCTGCTCATCTGCTTGATAATCGCCAGCTGGGCCGCAGGATTCATGCCTGCTCAGCTGCTTGATAATCGCCCGCTGGGCAGCAGAATTCATGGCTGCTCATCTGCTTGATTAACGCCAGCTGGGCCGCATGATTCATGTCTGCTCATCTGTTTGATAATCGCCAGTTGGGCCGGAGGATTCCTGCCTTCTCATCTGCTTGATAATCGACAGCTGGGCCGCATGATTCATGCCTGATCATCTGCTTGATAATCGCCAGATGGACCGCAGGATTCATGCCTTCTCAGCTGCTTGATAATCGCCATTGGGCCGCATGATTCATGCCTGCTCATCTGCTTGATAATCGACAGCTGGGCCGCATGATTCATGCCTGCTCATCTGCTTAATAATCGCCAGCTGGGCCGCAGCATTCATGCCTGCTCAGCTGCTTGATTCTTGCCTGCTGAGGCACATGATCCGTTCAGGAGAGCTACCTGATCAACACATGAGCAGTCACATGATCAGCGCCTATCAGTCACCTGATCACTGCATGACAGCCACGTGACCAGTGCCTGCAGAATTACGGGATTAGCGCCTGCTCAGCTGCTTGATAATTGCCAGCTGAGCCGCAGGATGCATGCGTGCTCATCTGCTTGATAATCGCCAGCTGGGCCGCATGATTCATGCCTGCTCATCTGCTTGATAATCGCCAGCTGGGCCGCATAATTCATGCATGCTCATCTGCTTGATAATCGCCAGCTGGGCCGCATGATTCTTGGCTGTCATCTGCTTCATAATCGCCAGCTGGGCCGCAGGATTCATTCCTGCTCAGCTGCTTGATAATCGCCCCCTGGGTCGCAGGATTCATGCCTGCTCATCTGCTTGATAATCGCCAGCTGGGTCGCATGATTCATGCCTGCTCATCTGCTTGATAATCGCCAGATGGACCCCAGGATTCATGCCTTCTCAGCTGCTTGATAATCGCCAGCTGGTCCTCATGATTCATGGCTGCGCATCTGCTTGATAATGGCCAGCTGGGCCGCAGGATTCATGCCTGCTCATCTGCTTGATAATCGCCAGCTGGGCCGCAGGATTCATGCCTGATCAGCTGCTTGATAATCGCCAGCTGGGCCGCAGGATTCATGGCTGCTCATCTGCTTGATAAACCCCAGCTGGGCTGCAGGATTCATGCCTGCACAGCTGCTTGATAATCGCCAGCTGGGCTGCAGGATTCATGCCTGCTCAGCTGCTTGATAATCGCCAGCTGGGCCTCAGGATTCATGGCTGCTCATCTGCTTGATAAACCCCAGCTGGGCTGCAGGATTCATGCCTGCTCAGCTGCTTGATAATCGCCAGCTGGGTGCAGGATTCATGCCTGCTCAGCTGCTTGATAATCGCCAGCTGGGCCTCAGGATTCATGGCTGCTCATCTGCTTGATAAACGCCAGATGGGCCGCAGGATTCATGCCTGCTCAGCTGCTGGATTCTTGCCTGCTGAGGCACATGATCCGTTCAGGAGTGCTACCTGATCAACACATGAGCAGTCACATGATCAGCGCCTATCAGTCACCTGATCACTGCATGACAGCCACGTGATCAGTGCCTGCGGAGTTACAGGATTAGCGCCTGCTCAGCTGCTTGATATGCAGCTGAGCGGCAGGATGCGTGCATGCTCATCTGCTTGATAATCGCCAGCTGGGCCGCATAATTTATGGCTGCTCATCTGCTTGATAATCGCCAGCTGGGCCGCAGGATTCATGCCTGATCAGCTGCTTGATAATCGCCAGCTGGGCCGCAGGATTCATGCCTTCTCAGCTGCTTGATAATCGCCAGCTGGGCCGCAGGATTCATGCCTGCTCAGCTGCTTGATAATCGCCCGCTAGGCCGCATGATTCATGCCTGCTCATCTGCTTGATAATCGCCAGCTGGGCCGCATGATTCATGCCTGCTCATCTGCTTGATAATCGCCAGCTGGGCCGCAGGATTCATGCCTGCTCATCTGCTTCATAATGGCCAGCTGGGCCGCATGATTCATGCCTGCTCATCTGCTTGATAATCGCCAGCTGGGCCGCAGGATTCATGCCTGCTCAACTGCTTGATAATGGCCCGCTGGGCCCCAGGTTTCATGGCTGCACATCTGCTTGATAATCGCCAGCTGGGCGGCAGGATTCAAGCCTGATCAGCTGCTTGATAATCAGCAGCTGGGCCGCAGGATTCATGGCTGCTCATCTGCTTGATAAACCCCAGCTGGGCTGCAGGATTCATGCCTGCTCAGCTGCTTGATAATCGCCAGCCGTGCCGCAGGATTCATGCCTTCTCAGCTGCTTGATAATCGCCCGCTAGGCCGCATGATTCATGCCTGCTCATCTGCTTGATAAACCCCAGCTGGGCTGCAGGATTCATGGCTGCTCATCTGCTTGATAAACCCCAGCTGGGCTGCAGGATTCATGCCTGCTCAGCTGCTTGATAATCGCCCGCTGAGCCGCAGGATTCATGCCTGCTCATCTGCTTGATAATCGCCAGCTGGGCCGCAGGTTTCATGCCTGATCAGCTGCTTGATAATCGCCAGCTGGGCCGCAGGATTCATGGCTGCTCATCTGCTTGATAAACCACAGCTGGGCTGCAGGATTCATGCTTGCTCAGCTGCTTGATAATCGCCAGCTGGGCTGCAGGATTTTTGCCTGCTCAGCTGCTTGATAATCGCCAGCTGGGCCCCAGGATTCATGCCTGCTCATCTGCTTCATAATCGCCAGCTGGGCCGCAGCATTCATGCCTGCTCATCTGCTTGATAATCGCCCTATGGGCCCCAGGTTTCATGCCTGCTCATCTGCTTGATAATCGCCCTATGGGCCCCAGGTTTCATGGCTGCTCATTTGCTTGATAATCGCCAGCTGAGCCTTAGGATTCATGGCTGCTCATCTGCTTGATAATCGCCAGCTGGGCCGCAGGATTCATGCCTGCTCATTTGCTTGATAATCGCCAGCTGGGCCTGAGGATTCATGCCTGCTCATGTGCTTGATAATCGCCAGCTGGGCCGCATGATTCATGCCTGCTCATCTGCTTGATAATCGCCAGCTGGACCGCAGGATTCATGCCTCTCAGCTGCTTGATAATCGATATTGGGCCGCATAATTCCTGCCTGCTCATCTGCTTGATAATCGCAAGCTGGGCCGCAGGATTCATGCCTGTTCAGCTTCTTGATTCTTGCCTGCTGAGGAACATGATCCGTGCAGGAGAGCTACTTGATCAGCACATGAACAGTCACATGATCAGTGCCTCTCAGTCACCTGATCACTGCATGACAGCCACGTGATCAGTGCCTGCTGAGTTACGGGATTAGCGCCTGCTCAGCTGCTTGATAATCGCCAGCTGAGCAGCAGGATGCATGCCTGCTCATCTGCTTGATAATCGCCAGCTGGGCCGCAGGATTCATGCCTGCTTATCTGCTTGATAATCGCCAGCTGGACCGCAGGATTCATGCCTGCTCAGCTGCTTGATAATCGCCCGATGGGTGGCAGGATTCATTGCTGCTCATCTGCTTGATAAACGCCAGCTGGGCCGCATGATTCATGCCTGCTCAGCTACTTGATAATCGCCAGCTGGGCCGCAGGATTCATGGCTGCTCATCTGCTTGATAATGGCCAGCTGGGCCACAGGATTCATGCCTGCTCAGCTGTTGATAATCGCCAGCTGGGCCGCATAATTCATGCCTGCTCATCTGCTTGATAATCGCCAGCTGGGCCGCATGATTCATGCCTGCTCATCTGCTTGATAATCGCTAGCTGGGCCGCAGGATTCATGCCTGCTCAGCTGCTTGATAATCGCCATAGGGCTGCAGGATTCATGCCTGCTCAGCTGCTTAGTTCTTGCCTGCTGAGGCACATGATCCTTGCAGGAGAGCTACCTGATCAGCACATGAGCAGTCACATGATCAGCGATTCTCAGTCACCTGATCACTGCATGATAGTCACGTGATCAGTGCCTGCTGAGTTACGGGATTAGCGCTTGCTCAGCTGCTGGATAATCGGCAGCTGAGCCGCAGGATGAATGCCTGCTCATCTGCTTGATATTCGCCAGCTGGGCCGCATGATTCATGCCTGCTCATCTGCTTGATAATTGCCAGCTGCACTGCAGGATTCATGCCTGCACATCTGCTTGATAATCGCCAGCTGGGCCGCAGGATTCATGCCTGCTCAGCTGCTTGATAATCGCCAGCTGTGCTGCAGGATTCATGCCTGCTCAGCTGCTTGATAATCGCCAGCTGTGCTGCAGGATTCATGCCTGCTCAGCTGCTTGATAATCGCCAGCTGGGCCTGATTCA
This sequence comes from Bos mutus, assembly GCF_027580195.1. Taxonomy (NCBI): domain Eukaryota; kingdom Metazoa; phylum Chordata; class Mammalia; order Artiodactyla; family Bovidae; genus Bos; species Bos mutus. The sequence goes on from NW_027220003.1 coordinate 11,383, forward strand.
TGCCTGCTCAGCTGCTTTGATAATCGCCAGCTGGGCCGCAGGATTCATGCCTTCTCAGCTGCTTGATAATCGCCATTGGGCCATATGATTCATGCCTGCTCATCTGCTTGATAATCGCCAGCTGGGCCGCATGATTCATGCCTGCTCATCTGCTTGATAATCGCCAGCTGGGCCGCATGATTTTGCCTGCTCATCTGCTTGATAATCGCCAGCTGGGCCGCATGATTCATGCCTGCTCATCTACTTGATAGTCGCCAGCTGGGCCGCAGGATTCATGCCTGCTCAGCTGCTTGATACTCGCCTGCTGAGGCACATGATCCGTGCAGGAGAGCTACCTGATCAGCACATGAGCAGTCACATGATCAGCGCTGCTCAGTCACCTGATCACTGCATGACAGCCACGTGATCAGTGCCTGCTGAGTTATGGGATTAGCGCCTGCTCAGCTGCTTGATAATCGCCAGCTGAGCCACAGGATGCATGCCTGCTCATCTGCTAGATAATCGCCAGCTGGGCCGCATGATTCATGCCTGCTCATCTGCTTGATAATCGCCAGATGGGCCGCATGATTCATGCCTGCACAGCTGCTTGATAATCGCCCGCTGGGCGGCAATATTCATGCCTGCTCATCTGCTTGATAATCGCCAGCTGGGCCCCAGGATTCATGGCTGGTCATCTGCTTGATTCTTGCCTACTGAGGCACATGATCCGTGCAGGAGAGCTACCTAATCAGCACATGAACAGTCACATGATCAGCGCCTCTCAGTCACCTGATCATGGCTTGACAGCCACGTGATCAGTGCCTGCTGAGTTCCGGGATTAGCGCCTGCTCAGCTGCTTGATAATCTCCCGCTGAGCCGCAGGATGCATGCCTGCTCATCTGCTTGATAATCGCCAGCTGGGCCGCAGGATTCATGGCTGCTCATCTGCTTGATAATCGCCAGCTGGGCCGCAGGATTCATGCCTGCTCAGCTGCTTGATAATCGCCCGCTGGGCAGCAGAATTCATGGCTGCTCATCTGCTTGATTAACGCCAGCTGGGCCGCATGATTCATGTCTGCTCATCTGTTTGATAATCGCCAGTGATTCAGGATCTGCCTGCTCATCTGCTTGATAATCGCCAGCTGGGCCGCATGATTCATGCCTGATCATCTGCTTGATAATCGCCAGATGGACCGCAGGATTCATGCCTTCTCAGCTGCTTGATAATCGCCATTGGGCCGCATGATTCATGCCTGCTCATCTGCTTGATAATCGACAGCTGGGCCGCATGATTCATGCCTGCTCATCTGCTTAATAATCGCCAGCTGGGCCGCAGCATTCATGCCTGCTCAGCTGCTTGATTCTTGCCTGCTGAGGCACATGATCCGTTCAGGAGAGCTACCTGATCAACACATGAGCAGTCACATGATCAGCGCCTATCAGTCACCTGATCACTGCATGACAGCCACGTGACCAGTGCCTGCAGAATTACGGGATTAGCGCCTGCTCAGCTGCTTGATAATTGCCAGCTGAGCCGCAGGATGCATGCGTGCTCATCTGCTTGATAATCGCCAGCTGGGCCGCATGATTCATGCCTGCTCATCTGCTTGATAATCGCCAGCTGGGCCGCATAATTCATGCATGCTCATCTGCTTGATAATCGCCAGCTGGGCCGCATGATTCCTGGCTGTCATCTGCTTCATAATCGCCAGCTGGGCGCAGGATTCATTCCTGCTCAGCTGCTTGATAATCGCCCCCTGGGTCGCAGGATTCATGCCTGCTCATCTGCTTGATAATCGCCAGCTGGGTCGCATGATTCATGCCTGCTCATCTGCTTGATAATCGCCAGATGGACCCCAGGATTCATGCCTTCTCAGCTGCTTGATAATCGCCAGCTGGTCCTCATGATTCATGGCTGCGCATCTGCTTGATAATGGCCAGCTGGGCCGCAGGATTCATGCCTGCTCATCTGCTTGATAATCGCCAGCTGGGCCGCAGGATTCATGCCTGATCAGCTGCTTGATAATCGCCAGCTGGGCCGCAGGATTCATGGCTGCTCATCTGCTTGATAAACCCCAGCTGGGCTGCAGGATTCATGCCTGCACAGCTGCTTGATAATCGCCAGCTGGGCTGCAGGATTCATGCCTGCTCAGCTGCTTGATAATCGCCAGCTGGGCCTCAGGATTCATGGCTGCTCATCTGCTTGATAAACCCCAGCTGGGCTGCAGGATTCATGCCTGCTCAGCTGCTTGATAATCGCCAGCTGGGTGCAGGATTCATGCCTGCTCAGCTGCTTGATAATCGCCAGCTGGGCCTCAGGATTCATGGCTGCTCATCTGCTTGATAAACGCCAGATGGGCCGCAGGATTCATGCCTGCTCAGCTGCTGGATTCTTGCCTGCTGAGGCACATGATCCGTTCAGGAGTGCTACCTGATCAACACATGAGCAGTCACATGATCAGCGCCTATCAGTCACCTGATCACTGCATGACAGCCACGTGATCAGTGCCTGCGGAGTTACAGGATTAGCGCCTGCTCAGCTGCTTGATATCGGCAGCTGAGCGGCAGGATGCGTGCATGCTCATCTGCTTGATAATCGCCAGCTGGGCCGCATAATTTATGGCTGCTCATCTGCTTGATAATCGCCAGCTGGGCCGCAGGATTCATGCCTGATCAGCTGCTTGATAATCGCCAGCTGGGCCGCAGGATTCATGCCTTCTCAGCTGCTTGATAATCGCCAGCTGGGCCGCAGGATTCATGCCTGCTCAGCTGCTTGATAATCGCCCGCTAGGCCGCATGATTCATGCCTGCTCATCTGCTTGATAATCGCCAGCTGGGCCGCATGATTCATGCCTGCTCATCTGCTTGATAATCGCCAGCTGGGCCGCAGGATTCATGCCTGCTCATCTGCTTGATAATGGCCAGCTGGTCCGCATGATTCATGCCTGCTCATCTGCTTGATAATCGCCAGCTGGGCCGCAGGATTCATGCCTGCTCAACTGCTTGATAATGGCCCGCTGGGCCCCAGGTTTGATGGCTGCACATCTGCTTGATAATCGCCAGCTGGGCGGCAGGATTCAAGCCTGATCAGCTGCTTGATAATCAGCAGCTGGGCCGCAGGATTCATGGCTGCTCATCTGCTTGATAAACCCCAGCTGGGCTGCAGGATTCATGCCTGCTCAGCTGCTTGAAAATCGCCAGCCGTGCCGCAGGATTCATGCCTTCTCAGCTGCTTGATAATCGCCCGCTAGGCCGCATGATTCATGCCTGCTCATCTGCTTGATAAACCCCAGCTGGGCTGCAGGATTCATGGCTGCTCATCTGCTTGATAAACCCCAGCTGGGCTGCAGGATTCATGCCTGCTCAGCTGCTTGATAATCGCCCGCTGAGCCGCAGGATTCATGCCTGCTCATCTGCTTGATAATCGCCAGCTGGGCCGCAGGTTTCATGCCTGATCAGCTGCTTGATAATCGCCAGCTGGGCCGCAGGATTCATGGCTGCTCATCTGCTTGATAAAACCACAGCTGGGCTGCAGGATTCATGCTTGCTCAGCTGCTTGATAATCGCCAGCTGGGCTGCAGGATTTTTGCCTGCTCAGCTGCTTGATAATCGCCAGCTGGGCCCCAGGATTCATGCCTGCTCATCTGCTTCATAATCGCCAGCTGGGCCGCATTCATGCCTGCTCATCTGCTTGATAATCGCCCTATGGGCCCCAGGTTTCATGCCTGCTCATCTGCTTGATAATCGCCCTATGGGCCCCAGGTTTCATGGCTGCTCATTTGCTTGATAATCGCCAGCTGAGCCTTAGGATTCATGGCTGCTCATCTGCTTGATAATCGCCAGCTGGGCCGCAGTTTTCATGCCTGCTCATTTGCTTGATAATCGCCAGCTGGGCCTGAGGATTCATGCCTGGATTTGATAATCGCCAGCTGGGCCTGATTCATGCCTGCTCATCTGCTTGATAATCGCCAGCTGGACCGCAGGATTCATGGCCTGCTCAGCTGCTTGATAATCATTGCCTAATTCATCTGCTCATCTGATGATATCGCCAGCTGGAGATTCATGCCGCAGGATTCATTGCCTGCTCAGCTGCTTGATAATCAGATATTGATCAGCACGTGATAATTCCTGCCTGCTCATCTGCTTGATAATCGCCAGCTGGGCCGCAGGATTCATGCCTGTTCAGCTGCTTGATTCTTGCCTGCTGAGGAACATGATCCGTTCAGGAGAGCCAGCTGATCAGCAGGATGAACAGTCATCTGATCAGTGCCAGCTCAGTCACCTGATCACTGCATGACAGCCACGTGATCAGTGCCTGCTGAGTTACGGGATTCATGCCTGCTCAGCTGCTTGATAATCGCCAGCTGAGCAGCAGGATTCATGCCTGCTCATCTGCTTGATAATCGCCAGCTGGGCCGCAGGATTCATGCCTGCTCATCTGCTTGATAATCGCCAGCTGGACCCGCAGGATTCATGCCTGCTCAGCTGCTTGATAATCGCCAGCTGGGTGGCAGGATTCATGCCTGCTCATCTGCTTGATAACGCCAGCTGGGCCGCAGGATTCATGCCTGCTCATCTGCTTGATAATCGCCAGCTGGGCCGCAGGATTCATGCCTGCTCATCTGCTTGATAATCGCCAGCTGGGCTGCGCAGGATTCATGCCTGCTCATCTGCTTGATAATCGCCAGCTGGGCCGCATGATTCATGCCTGCTCAGCTGCTTGATAATCGCCAGCTGGGGCGCATGATTCATGCCTGCTCATCTGCTTGATAACGCCAGCTGGGCCGCATGATTCATGCCTGCTCATCTGTTTGATAATCGCCAGCTGGGCGCAGGATTCATGCCTGCTCATCTGCTTGATAATCGCCAGCTGGGCCGCAGGATTCATGCCTGCTCAGCTGCTTGATAATCGCCATTGGGCTGCATGATTCATGCCTGCTCATCTGCTTGATAATCGACAGCTGGGCCGCATGATTCATGCCTGCTCATCTGCTTAATAATCGCCAGCTGGGCCTGCATCATTCATGCCTGCTCAGCTGCTTGATAATCGCCTGCTGAGGCACATGATTCCGTTCTGCTCAGCTGCCTGATCAAATTACATGAACTGGTCGCATGATCAGCGCCATTCAGTGCCTGCTCACTGCTTGACAGCCACGCTGACCAGTGCCTGCAGAATTACGGGCCTGCGCCTGCTCATCTGCTTGATAATTGCCAGCTGGGCCGCAGGATTCATGCCTGCTCATCTGCTTGATAATCGCCAGCTGGGCATGATAATTCATGCCTGCTCATCTGCTTGATAATCGCCAGCTAATTCACTGCATGGCCGCATGATTCTGGGCTGTCATCATCTGCTTCATAATCGCCAGCTGGGCCGCAGGATTCATTCCTGCTCAGCTGTGATGATAATCGCCCCTGGGTCGCAGGATTCATGCCTGCTCATCTGCTTGATAATCGCCAGCTGGGTCGCATGATTCATGCCTGCTCATCTGCTTGATAATCGCCAGATGGACCCCAGGATTCATGCCTTCTCAGCTGCTTGATAATCGCCAGCTGGTCCTCATGATTCATGGCTGCTGCATCTGCATCTGCTTGATAATGGCCAGCTGGGAGCCGCAGGATTCATGCCTGCTCATCTGCTTGATAATCGCCAGCTGGGCCCGCAGGATTCATGCCTGATCAGCTGCTTGATAATCGCCAGCTGGGCCGCAGGATTCATGGCTGCTCATCTGCTTGATAAACCCAGCTGGGCTGCAGGATTCATGCCTGCACAGCTGCTTGATAATCGCCAGCTGGGCTGCAGGATTCATGCCTGCTCAGCTGCTTGATAATCGCCAGCTCGCCCAGCTGGGCCTCAGGATTCATGGCTGCTCATCTGCTTGATAAACCCCAGCTGGGCTGCAGGATTCATGCCTGCTCAGCTGCTTGATAATCGCCAGCTGGGTGCAGGATTCATGCCTGCTCAGCTGCTTGATAATCGCCAGCTGGGCCTCAGGATTCATGGCTGCTCATCTGCTTGATAAACGCCAGATGGGCCGCAGGATTCATGCCTGCTCAGCTGCTGGATTCTTGCCTGCTGAGGCACATGATCCGTTCAGAGTGCTACCTGATCAACACATGAGCAGTCACATGATCAGCGCCTATCAGTCACCTGATCACTGCATGACAGCCACGTGATCAGTGCCTGCGGAGTTACAGGATTAGCGCCTGCTCAGCTGCTTGATATCGGCAGCTGAGCGGCAGGATGCGTGCATGCTCATCTGCTTGATAATCGCCAGCTGGGCGCATGAATTTATGGCTGCTCATCTGCTTGATAATCGCCAGCTGGGCGCAGGGATTCATGCCTGATCAGCTGCTTGATAATCGCCAGCTGGGCCGCAGGATTCATGCCTTCTCAGCTGCTTGATAATCGCCAGCTGGGCCGCAGGATTCATGCCTGCTCAGCTGCTTGATAATCGCCAGCTGGGCCGCATGATTCATGCCTGCTCATCTGCTTGATAATCGCCAGCTGGGCCGCATGATTCATGCCTGCTCATCTGCTTGATAATCGCCAGCTGGGCGCGCAGGATTCATGCCTGCTCATCTGCTTCATAACGCCAGCTGGGCCGCATGATTCATGCCTGCTCATCTGCTTGATAATCGCCAGCTGGGCCGCAGGATTCATGCCTGCTCAACTGCTTGATAATGGCCAGCTGGGTTTTGCAGGTTTGATGCCTGCACATCTGCTTGATAATCGCCAGCTGGGCGGCAGGATTCAAGCCTGATCAGCTGCTTGATAATCAGCAGCTGGGCCGCAGGATTCATGGCTGCTCATCTGCTTGATAAACCCCAGCTGGGCTGCAGGATTCATGCTCAGCTTTTCTGAAAATCGCCAGCGTGCAGGATTCATGCCTTCTCAGCTGATAATCGCCGCTGCATGATTCATGCCTGCTCATCTGCTTGATAATCGCCAGCTGGGCTGCAGGATTCATGGCTGCTCATCTGCTTGATAAACCCCAGCTGGGCTGCCCAGATGGGCCGCAGGATCTCATGCCTGCTCAGCTGCTGGATTCTTGCCTGCTGAGGCACATGATCCGTTCAGGAGTGCTACCTGATCAACACATGAGCAGTCACATGATCAGCGCCTATCAGTCACCTGATCACCGCATGACAGCCACGTGATCAGTGCCTCGCGGAGTTACAGGATTA
>NW_027220004.1:0-43052 GCF_027580195.1 Bos mutus
TCTGGGCTTCTATTTTTCTTTATATCTCTGAGATCTCGGATAAGTCGTTTCCCTTTCCTTGATGAGCAAGGCTGCCCTTTGCCTCCCCATTGGTGGGGAGACGCTTCTGCTGACACAGCGCTGTTCACAAGCCTTGTGTGGTTCTCTCCCTCTACTTCCACATCTGGCCTGCCAATGCTTGTCCTCCTGCACTTGCTCCTCTGGCTCCTAAGTATGTTAGGTCTCTTGACTTTGAACTGCCTTAAAAACAAAACTCTGTTTCTCTAGTCGCCTAAAGCAATGTTACCTGAGCCCCCATGTCCACTGCCACCTTTGTGAGAAATGCATGTGGGCAGAGACGTCCACAGGTGAGGTCCTATCTTAGGTGAACTCCCCAGGTCGGTAGGTGCCCAATATGCTACTGGAGATCAATGGAGGGATAACTCCAGAAAGAATGAAGAAATGGAACCAAAGGAAAAACAGTACCCAGTTGTAGATGTGACTGGTGATGGAAGTAAAGTCCAACGTTGTAAAGAGCAATATTGCATAGGAACCTAGAATGTTAGGTCCATGAATCAAGGCAAACTGAAAGTGGTCAAACAAGAGGTGGGAAGAGTGAAAATAGACATTTTAGGAATCAGCAAACTAAAATGGACAGGAATGGGTGAATTTAACTCAGGTGACCATTTTATCTACTACTGTGGGCAGGAATCCCTTAGAAGAAATGGAGTAGCCATCATAGTCAGCAAAAGAGTCTGAAATGCTGTACTTGGATGCAGTTTCAAAAACGACAGAGTGATCTCTGTTCGTTTCCAAGGCAAACCATTCAATATCACGGTAATCCAAGGCTATGCCCCAACCAGTAATGCTGAAGAAGCTGAAGTTGAATGGTTCTATGAAGACCTACAAGACCTTCTAGAATTAACCCCCCAAAAAGATATCCTTTTCATTATAGGGGACTGGAATGCAAAAGCAGGAAGTCAAGAGATACCTGGAGTAACAGGAAAATTTGGCCTTGGAGTACAGAATGAAGCAGGGCAAAGGCTAACAGAATTCTGCCAAGAGAATGCACTGGTCATAGCAAACACCCTCTTTCCAACAACACAAGAGAAGACTCTACTCATGGACAGCACCAGATGGTTAATACTGAAATCAGATTGATTATATTTTTTGTAGCCAAAGATGGAAAAGCTCTATATAGTCAGCAAAAACAAGACTGGGAGCTGACTGTGGCTCGGATCATGAACTCCTTATTGCCAAATTCAGACTTAAATTGAAGAAAGTAGGGAAAACCACTAGACCACTCTGGTATGACCTAAATCAAATCCCTTACAATTATACAGTGGAAGTGACAAATAGATTCAAGGGATTAGATCTAATAGAAAGAGTGCCTGATGAACTATGGACGAAGGTTCATGACACTGTACAGGAGGCAGGGATCATATCATTCCCAAGAAAAAGAAATGCAAAAAGGCTGTCTCAGGAGTCCTTACAAATATTTGTGAATGGAAAAGAAGCGAAAGGCAAAGGAGAAAAGGAAAGATATACCCATTTGAATGCAGAGTTGCAAAGAATAGCAAGGAGAGATAAGAAAGTTTTCCTCAGTGATCAATGCAAAGAAATAGAGGGGAAAAATAGAATGGGAAAGACTAGAGATCTCTTCAAGAAAATTAGAGATATCAAGGGAATATTTCATGCAAAGATTGGCTCGATAAAGGACAGAAATGGTATGGACCTAACAGAAGCAGAAGATACTAAGAAGAGGTGGCAAGAATACACAGAAAAGCTATACCAAAAAGATCTTCACAACCCAGATAATCACTATGGTGTGATCACTCACCTAGAGCCAGACATCCTGGAAGGTGAAGTCAAATGGGCCTTAGGAAGCATCACTACGAGCAAAGCTAGTAGAGGTGATGGAATTCCAGCTGAGCTATTTCAAATCCTAGAAAATGATGCTGTGAAAGTGCTGCACTCAGTATGCCAGCAAATTGGGAAAACTCAGCAGTGGCCACAGGATTGGAAAAGGTCGGTTTTCATTCCAATCCCTTAGAAAGGTAATGTCAAAGAATGCTCAAACTACCACACAATTGCACTCATCTCGCATGCTAGTAAAGTAATGCTTAAAATTCTCCAAGCCAGGCTTCAACAGTATATGAACTGTGAACTTCCAGATGTTCAAGCTGGATTTAGAAAAGGCAGAGGAACCAGAGATCAAATTGCCAACATCCATTGGATCATCGAAAAAGCAAGAGAGTTCCAAAAATCATCTACTTCTGCTGTATTGACTATGCCAAGTCTTTGACTGTGTGGATCACAGCCAACTGGAAATTTTTTCAAGAGATAGGAATACCAGACCACCTGACCTGCCTCCTGAGAAATCTGTATGTATGTCAAGAAGCAACAGTTAGAACTGGACATGGAACAACAGACTGGTTCCAAATCAGGAAAGGAGTGCATAGAGTGTCACCCTGCTTATTTAAGTTATATGCAGAGGACATCATGAGAAACACTGGGCTAGATGAAGCACAAGCTGGAATCAAGATTGCCAGGAGAAATATCAATAACCTCAGATATGCAGATGACACCACCCTTATGGCAGAAAGAGAAGAAAAACTACAGATCCTCTTGATGAAAGTGAAAGAGGAGAGTGAAAAAGTTGGCTTAAAGCTCAACATTCAGAAACTAAGATCATGACATCTGGTCCCAGCAGTTCAGTTCAGTCGCTCAGTCGTGTCTGACTCTTTGTGACCCCATGAATCACAGCACGCCAGGCCTCCCTGTCCATCACCAACTCCCAGAGTCTACCCAAACCCATGTCCATCAAATCGGTGATGCCATCCAGCCATCTCATCCTCTGTCGTCCGTTTCTCCTCCTGCCCCGAATCCTTCCCAGCATTAGAGTCTTTTCCAATGAGTCAATTCTTTGCATGAGGTGGCCAAAGTATTGGAGTTTCAGCTTCAATATCAGTCCTTCCAATGAACACCCAGGTCTGATCTCCTTTAAGATGGACTTGCAGTCCAAGGGACACTCAAGAGTCTTCTTCAACACCACAGTTCAAAAGCATCAATATCACTTCGTGGCAAATAGATAGGGAAACAATGGAAACAGTGAGAAACTTTTTTGAGGGGGCTCCAAAATCACTGCAGATGGTGACTGCAGCCATGAAATTAAAAGACGCTTGCTCCTTGGAAGAAAAGTTATGACCAACTTTGACAGCATATTAAAAAGCAGAGACATTACTTTGCCAGCAAAAGTCTGTCTTGTCAAAGCTATGGTTTTTCCAGTAGTCATGTATGGATGTGAGATTTGGACTATAAAGAAAGGTGAGCGCCGAAGAATTGATGCTTTGAACTGTGGTGCTGGAAAAGACTCTTTACAGTCCCTTGGACAGCAAGGAGATCCAACCAGTCCATCCTAAAGGAAGTCAGTCCTGTATATTCATTGGAAGGTCTGATGCTGAAGCTGAAACTCCAATACTTTGGCCACCTGATGCTAAGAGCTGACTCATTGGAAAAGACCCTGATGCTGGGAAAGATTGAAGGTGGGAGGAGAAGGAGATGAGGATTAGGTGATTGGATGGTATCACCGACTCAATGGACATGAGTTTCAGTAAACTCCGGGAGTTGGTGATGGACAGAGAGGCCTGGTATGCTGCAGTCCATGGGGTCGGAAAGAGTCAGACATGACTGAGCGACTGAGCTGAACTGAACTGAGGTTCCTCACAGCCACCAGGGGGCAGCAGTGAAATACAAGGGTCAGGCAGTACAAGGTCAAACTGTGGTTTAATGAGCATTTCTCACTTTTTAATGATCTCTGTTGGTCATTGTGTCTGAATGCCTCTTTGTGCCTTTTGTCTGTCTTTCCCTTAGTTTGTCTTTTCCTAATGATTTGAGGAATGCCTTTTATATTTTAGAGATTAATTTTATGTCACTCAGGTGTTGAAAATATCTCCATCTAGTTTGAAATTTGTTTTTTTCTCCTCTATTTATGGTGGGAAATTCATCTTCTGATTTATTTGTATGCGTTCAAAGGTATTGATCTTGAATGATTTGTGCTTTTCGTGTCTTCAGAAATCCTTGCCCTGCCCCAAGAGCATAGAAATATTATTCTGTATTTTTCTTCTAAAAGTCTTAAAGTTTTGCCTTTCACATTACACCTGTAACTGATTTTTTTTTTTTTTTTTATGGTGTGAGGTGGGGATCTGTTTTCATTTTTTCCTTTGGGTACTCACCACATGTGTGCTGACCTGCTGGGAAACAGTCTCATGTTGGAGAAACCTAGCCAGGGCAGGCTGGGACACAGGGCTCCAGCAGTGAGCTATGGGAGGAGAGGTATATGTCATCCAAAGTGGTCCTGATGTAATGGTTGTGGAAGCATCTTCCCACCACACACAAAAGCAGGAGGTTTGACCAAGCCAGAGGTGGTCCTTAGGTTAGGCTGCAGGGAGATAGGAGGAGCTGAGTGAAGAGTGGAAGGAAGATCCATACAAGAGGAAATATGGTTTCAGTCACCATGGTGACCCCACAGTGGCCTCTCAGGCACTCAAGATAGTCGGTGAACTGAGCTGCTTTCCAAAGGCAGACAGGAGTCAGGCTGGACAATGCCTGGCTTCCGAGCAGAGACCCCAGTCCACTCCTGCCTGCCCCTGCCCCAGTTTAGCACTGGCTGGACTAATAGGCTCTTCATCTTAATAAGGTTCCCACCTTGCCCTGGGCCTGAGCTCACCCATGCAGCTCGGAGCCCCCTGGACCTGGGGCAGGTAGGCTGGGAGAGAAGGATCTAATCACTGAGAAGGGGCTGTTAGAGAAGGCAGGTGTAGGGGAGGGCTCATCACTTCGTACAGAAGGAAGCCTGACCTCCCACAGCTTGCCGGCACAGGACACGGGCTCTGGGCCAGACGCCTTGGCCCTGTGGAACTAACTTCATCTCCGGAAAGTAGCAGTGAAAGATGCGCAGTCGTGTCCAATTCTTTGCGACCCCATGGACTGTATAGAATGGCCTAAATTCTCCAGGCCAGAATACTGGAGTGGGTAGCCATTCCCTTCTCCAGGGGATCTTCCCAACCCAGGGGTTGAAGCCAGGTCTCCCACACTGTGGGCGGATTCTTTACCAGTTGAGCCACCATCTCCAGGCTTCACTGTAAATGGAATTCTAATGGCAAGCTCCCCAAGAAAGTCATTGTAAGTTCTACAGGTAATGAGGTAAACAGTTGATATTCAATACAGGAGTGAAATTCATCACTTGCATGAAGTTGCATAGCTGATAACCAAGCCCGATAGCAATTTCCCCACAACCTGTTTTTGTGGACTTATTTCTTATAACTTTCCATTTCCGCTACACTGAGCCACACTCACGTGCTGCAACCATCTACTTTTGGGGTCTGGTTAGACACCTTATGGCTCATCCATAGAATGGAATACCATGGTGCCATTAAAAAGGGGGTACACCTGAACCAGCTGATAAAAGATGTCCAGGTATGTTATGAATTGGGCGAGACAAGGCACACAACCTATGTAAAGTAGGATGACCTAATGCCGTACTTGCAAGGATATTGCTCAACGCACATGGGTACACGTGCACAGACACACATGCGTGTATGCTGGTGTGCGCATAGGTTATCTCCTGTGTAGTTCCACGGGCAGCTGCTAACACAGATCCCTTTTGGGGAGAGGGCCCAGTGGAATAGGTTGCTGCTGCTGCTAAGTCGCTTCAGTCGTGTCCGACTCTGTGCGACCCCATAGACGGCAGCCCACCAGGCTCCCCCGTCCCTGGGATTCTCCAGGCAAGAACACTGGAGTGGGTTGCCATTTCCTTCTCCAATGCGTGAAAGTGAAAAGTGAAAGTGAAGTCGCTCAGTCGTGTCCGACTCTTAGTGACCCCATGGACTGCAGCCTACCAGGCTCCTCCATTCATGGGATTTTCCAGGCAAGAGTACTGGAGTGGGGTGCCATTGCCTTCTCCGAGTAGATTAGGTAGGCACTTGCTATTCTTCTTACTCCTTCTGTGCAACTGACACCCCTGCCAGAAACAACAAACAGCCTCTGATGAATTGGTTCATTATCTGTAATCCTTATTGTCCTTCCACCCCTTCCTGCCCACAGCCCCATGGGAGGCACAGGTGAGGGAAGAATGGGACTTTGGAAGTCTGGTGACCCCCATTCTCCCCTTAGCTCCACACAAGGTCATCTCAGGATGACCTTGGCCGGGCCCCATCTCCTCCCTGCCCCCAGCCTCCATCTGGAGAGCTAGGACGATGCCGGAGCCGATGACCTCCACAGGTCCGCCCGCTCAAGGATTCGCTGGCTTTCTCTGGTCTATTTTTGCCTGACACCTCTCCCAGGGGCCTGTGGGTCTGAGCTAATTTCCCTGGCTGGCCCCGATCCAGGCAGCTCAGGTGGATAGTGCCAAGCTAATGAGGCCAAGGTCATGGGCCAGTTAGCGGCTCTTGGAGGAACCCGTGGCCAGACTGCAGCTGGACTGCAGCTCTCCCGCAGTCTCTGGGCTCAGGCACAGGGGGAAGTGATGAGAGCTGCTCTGGGGCCCAGTCCAGTTACCTTTTGTGACTGCAGCGCAGTGTCCCCCAGTCATATGACAAAGAAGGGGGTATGTAGGGTAGGGGTGGGGAGAGGACCAGATGGTTTAAAAAAGTGCATTCCCCTGCCTGCAAGCAGGCCACACCTGATCAAGCTAGGAGGATGAGAACCAGTTTTATTTCTTTAAAGCCAGAGTAAGAGGGTATGCCCACATTCTCTTGGGTCCACCCACAGTGTATCTTTTCTCCCTCTTTCTGAGTCACATCCTTGCCTCCTAACCCAGGGTGAGGTAAAGGAGGGCTTCCTCTTTTATTACCTGTCATAAGGACAAGGGTTGTCTATTTTATTCAGTGCTGCATTTCTAGCACCTAGATGAATGCCTGGCATGCACAGTAGGAGCACAATAAATATTGCTCAAGTGCATCAACTCACCTGTGTTCAGAGAGGCTGTGGACTGCATTCAAAAGGACCTGGCATTGCCAATGGGTTCTACTTGATAGTTTTCAAATATTTCTATTTCAAAGAGTCTGTGGAAGCTTGATGTTTAGAGAAAAACCCTATGAAGCCTCTAGGAAAAAAAGAATAATTCCTTTTACAGTAGGCCACCTAACTTGAATATTTGGCAAGTTTGGATTTTCTTCTTTCAGGTTTTTCAACTTAGTTCAGTGACTGTTTATTACTAGCTATTATACTATATTATTAATTTTTGAGTTCATCCCATCAGCCAGGCTTTGGCCTAAAAACAAAACAAGTATTGATTTATTTAATTTTCATAACAACTGTGTAAGATGGGTACTGCAGTCATTCCCATTTTACAGATGAGAAAACTGAGGAAAACAGAGGTCAAGGAATTTGGTCAAGCTCATGCATACGGTGAATCAAAACTCCAGAACCCATGCTCCTGATCACAACCAGTGCTGGGACTTATTTTGCATGCAAGTATCCATCTACGGGGTACTGGTGATTTAACAATGAATAAGGCCTTTGATAAGTGAGAGGTTAAACAGACAGTGATACATCTATACCGTGGAATATGACTCAGCAATGAAAGGGAAGGGATGGTTGGTACACACAGCAATCTATGTGACTCTCCAGAGAATTATGCCGAGTGTGAAAAGACAACCCCCCAAAGTTTCATACTGCATGATTCCGTTTATATAACATTCTCAAAAAGACAAAATTATGGACATAAAGAGGAGACTGGGTAATGCCAAAGACTAGGGAGAGGTGGAGTTGACAAAGAGGTAGGCTATGAAAGGGCAACATGAGGGATCCTTGAGGGGATGAAAAGACTGTATCTTGATTCCATCAATATTGATATCCTGGCTGTGATATCGAACAGGAGGCAAAAGAAGCAGTATTTTGGTACAATAAAAGATAGCAGCCTTTAGTCCCAAAGTAGAGAACTGGCCGGATGTGTGCTAAATCTTTGTGAGTGTGTGTGTTTGCATATATAGCATTTAAATGTTTATCTGCCAACATTTAAACATTTTGCAAGATGTTACCATTGAGGGAAACTGGATAAAAGGTACATGGGATCTTCCTCTATTATGTTCTACAGATGCGAAATAGAGTTTCATTTTAAAAAAGAATGAGTGCATTCCTGCCTGCAAGGAGTGCTCCTGTGCAGGGAGTGAGACCTCATACCACATGCCCAGGTAACTTCTGTACATCACAATGGGGTGACGTGGCACGCCCAAGAGGGCTTCCAATGCAACGATGGTGGAGCTGAGTTCTCAAGCATCAGCAGTTCAGAGGGGAGAGAAAGGGAGTCCGAGGCAGGCAGGAGAGCACGAACAAGCAGGGCACCTGGGTCTTCTTTCCCCAAAGTTCCCTCTGGGGGCCACAAGATCTCAGACCATCCCATTGCAAAAATGCATATGGTGGGCTATTTCCCACCTTGTACACACAAATGTGAAGTGATGGACAGAATCATCACCTTAAATTTTTTGTTCAGCCTCTGGTGCCTGCTGCCTATTATCCAGTAGAACCAAATCACAGGAGAAAATGACTCCCTTGTCAAACATCACACCAGAGAGCAAGCATCTTTGTTCAGCCTGTCAGTTTTCACCTTCAATTTAGTAAAAAGACAGATGTTAATGTTCTTCCTATTAAGAGATAATTTGTTTGTGAAATGCGTGGGTTTCTTTTTTCCTTGATAGGTCTAATTCTACTTTACATGTAATAGCAGCTGAGTGGTGGAAAGAGTGAGGGCTTTGGGGTCAGAGGATCCTGCATTTGAATCTCAATTCTACCACTTACTAGCTATGGTCTTGACCTTCATTCTCCCTGAAGCTTTGTCCCTTGATCTCTGCAGTGAACTAATTATACTAAACAGCCCTGCAGTACTGAATCCATAGTGAGGATTAATGAGGAAACATTTGCCAAAGAGCCTAGTATAATGCCTGACACATAGTAAGCACTCTATAAATGACACTCATTGCTACTAATAATTCTACTTTATGTAGAAATTTAAAAATAGGTACCTTATTTCACACCAGTCAGAATGGCTGCTATCCAAAAGTCTACAAGCAATAAATGCTGGAGAGGGTGTGGAGAAAAGGGAGCCCTCTTACACTGTTGGTGGGAATGCAAACTAGTACAGCCACTATGGAGAACAGTGTGGAGATTCCTTAAAAAACTGGAAATAGAACTGCCTTATGATCCAGCAATCCCACTGCTGGGCATACACACCGAGGAAACCAGAATTGAAAGAGACACGTGTACCCCAATGTTTATTGCAGCACTGTTTATAATAGCCAGGACATGGAAGCAACCTAGATGTCCATCAGCAGACAAATGGATAAGAAAGCTGTGGTACATATACATGATGAAGTACTACTCAGCCATTAAAAAGAATACATTTGAATAAGTTCTAGAGAGGTGGATGAAACTGGAGCCTATTATACAAAGTGAAGTAAGCCAGAAAGAAAAACACCAATACAGTATACTAACGCATATATATGGAATTTAGAAAGATGGTAACAATAACTCTGTATGCGAGACAGCAAAAGAGACACAGATGTATAGAACAGTCTCTTGGACTCTGTGGGAGAGGGAAAGGGTGGGATGATTTGGGAGAATGGCATTGAAACATGTATAATATCATATGTGAAACGAATCACCAGACCAGGTTCAATGCATGATACAGGATGCTCGGGGCTGGTGCACTGGGATGACCCAGAGGGATGGTATGGGGAGGGAGGTTCAGGATGGGGAACATGTGTACACCGTGGCGGATTCATGTCAATGTATGGCAAAACCAATACAGTATTGTAAAGTAATTAGCCTCCAATTAAAATAAATAAACTTATATTAAAAATAATAATAAAATAAAATTCTGAATCAGTAACTATTAAGGATATAAAATAAAGGGTGCTTGAATGAGTGAAGAAAAATAAAAATAGGTACCTTTTACAGTGCTCTGCAAATAGTACTATATCTCCAGGGTTTTGCTTGTATCAGTCAGGATAGTCAAGGTTATGCTGTAGTAACAAACAACCCACGAATCTCAGTGGTTTACAACAACAACATTTACTTCTTGCTCACACTACATATCCACTGTGGGTCAGGTGCAATTCTGCTCCTGTAGTCTTCTCTCCTGGACCCAGGATAAGGGAGCAGCCAGTTGCTGGCACATAACTGGTGGTCATAGTAGAGGAAAAGGGTCTTCTAATCAAGATTAAATGCTATGTGACTTAGAAATGACACATACCATTTGCATTCAAAACTCATAGGTCAGGAACTTCCCTGGCAGTTCAGTGGTTAAGACTTTACCTTCCAATGCAGGGGGTGTGGGTTTCTTCCCTGATTCAGGGAACTAAGATGTCATATGCCTGGAGGCCCAAAAAACCAAAACATAAAGCAGAAGCAATACTGTAACAAATTCAATAAGACTTTAAAATATGGCCCACATTAAAAAAAAAAAATCTCAAAAAAAAAAAAAACTCATTGGTTAGAACTGGCGACACATTCCCACTGCATCGTAAGTAAGACAGGAAGTAGAATCCTGTCTTGTATCTAGAAGGCAGGGGAGTAATCACAAGAATGTAGCCAACAGCTCTGCTGACAACCACAAAGATTTTGAGAACCACCACCCTGCCCAGAGGGACGGCTGAACATTGGGAAGGAGGCAGGAACGCCGGGGAGAAGGTGGAAATACACAGAGGGGTCCTACTCAGCAGGGGTGGGGGTGGGGGCGGGCGACCTCAGGTCAGTGGGCAGATCTGAGGCCAGAGGAGCTCTGGGTGCCTTTCTCATCTGGAGCCAACCCAAACGGAGCGTGGCCTGTTCTCATCTCTGGGCAAACCAGCCCACCCTGCTGGGAGGTGCGAGTCCCACATGCCCAACATGGATGGTAAATCTGCATGTAACCTGCTTCTCTGGCCCTCCAGGACTTCCCTGTGCCTCAGATAGTAGAATCTGCCTGCAATGCAGGAAGCCAGAATTTGATCCCTGGATTGGGAAGATCCCCTGGAGGAGGGCATGGCAACCCCCTCCTGGGAAATTCCATGGACAGAGGAGCCTGGTGGGCTACAGTCCATGGGGTCACAAAGAGTCAGACACAACTGAGCAACTAACACTTCACACTTCACTTTCAGTTGTGGGCAAGACAGTCACAAAGCAGTATTTCCCTGGCTCCACTTCTGTTTTGCTGGGTCCCAGGACCTATCAGATTCTTCTAAGAGTTTAAGGGAGCCCCACACAGGGTCTCTTGTGTGCCCACATCCTGCCCCTGGGGCTCCTTCCCGGCGTCACCCTGGGTCCCTCCCTGCCCTTCCTCTCCTGTAACAGCTAATGTCAGAAGCAGCCACTCAGCAGGCTTTGTCCTCCTGGTCCCCTGGGGCTGCAGACAAGCGGCTCCAACAGCAACGATGTTTGTGCCGACAGTGCCACCTCCCGTCCCTTCAGAGGCTGCTGGCAACGTCTGGTGCTCACAAGGCAGCCCCTGCAGAGGATTCAGCACGAGTCCTGGTGTAGGGAAGCTGCGGTGGCCTGTGGCAGCCCCATCCATTCCCTTTCTGACCCCCACGAACTGTCTCCCAGATTCCTGATCTCGGGTCTTCTGATCTTAACGGGTGCCAGGCCTCTGCCTTGAAACCTCTAACCACCACTTTCTTCTTCAACCTCCTCCACCCTCGCTCAGTCTTCAAATGTGAGCCCAAATGCCATTTCTGCAGGGAAGACTTCCTTGATTTCTCAAACTAAATGGAGTCCCCCAACATGAGATCTTTCCCCTACATGTTGGATTGGCAGGTAATAATGGAGGGAACCAAAAGAAAAGACACCCACCCACCCAAAAGTATTTCCAGACAGCAAATTCCCCATATTGCTTGTGAGACTTGACACCTTGCTGGTGACAGGCTGCCCACACGTCCTTTGCAATCTTCAGGGGAGAGGTGTAGACCTGTCAGATGCACTGGCCTTGGTGAGAAGCCTCTGTGGGTTTCTAGTTTGCCCCCGTACCCTAATGCAGTTACATGAACGTGTTGACCTGACCAGCTAGGAAAGGAATCTTCTGTGTTCTCTGTTTACCATGGATGACTCACAGCTTCCCTGGATCAGGGACAGCAGCTATTTTCTTGCCAATGGGGAATCTGGTGGAGGCCAGGAAAGGCAAACCCAGGGCTCTGGGGCACGGCAATTTCCCAAGAGGTTCACGGTCTCCCAGAGCTGATTGTCATTCCAGAATTGTTCCTACTGTATTTTTAAAAATTTAGGAAACTCAGTAACAATACACACATTCAGGCAACAGTTCAGTTCAGTTCAGTCGCTCAGTCCTGTCCGACTCTTTGCGACCCCATGAATCGCAGCACATCAGGCCTCCCTGTCCATCAGCAACTCCTGGAGTTCACTCAAACTCATGTCCATCAAGTCAGTGATGCCATCCAGCCATCTCATCCTCTTTCGTCCCCTTCTCCTCCTGCCCCCAATCCCTCCCAGCATCAGGGTCTTTTCCAATGAGTCAGCTCTTTGCATGAGGTGGCCAAAGTCCTGGAGTTTCAGCTTTAGCATCATTCCTTCCAAAGAACACCCAGGACTGATCTCCTTCAGAATGGACTGGTTGGATCTCCTTGCAGTCCAAGGGACTCTCAAGAGTCTTCTCCAACACCACAGTTCAAAAGCATCAATTCTTCGGCGCTCAGCTTTCTCTAGAGTCCAACTCTCATATCCATACATGACCACTGGAAAAACCATAACCTTGACTAGACAGACTTTTGCTGGCAAAGTAATGTCTCTGCTTTTCAATATGCTATCTAGGTTGGTCATAACTTTCCTTCCAAGGAGTAAGTGTCTTTTAATTTCATGGCTGCAATCACCATCTGCAGTGATTTTGGAGCCCCCCAAAATAGTCTGACACTGTATCCACTGTTTCCCCATCTATTTGCCATAAAGTGATGGGACCGGATGCCATGATCTTCGTTTTCTGAATGTTGAGCTTTAAGCCAACTTTTTCACTCTCCTCTTTCACTTTCATCAAGAGGCTTTTTAGTTCCTCTTCACTTTCTGCCATTGGGTGGTTTCATCTGCATATCTGAGGTTATTGATATTTCTCCTGGCAATCTTGATTCCAGCTTGTGCTTCTTCCAGCCCAGCATTTCTCATGATGTACTCTGCATATAAGTTAAATAAGCAGGGTGACAAATATACAGCCTTGACATACTCCTTTTCCTATTTGGAACCACTCTGTTGTTCCATGTCCAGGCATAGGTAGGTAAATTAGGTGTGGGCTTCCCTGGTGGCTCAGCAGTAAAGAATCCCCCTACCAATGCAAGAGATGCAAGTTTGACCCCTGGGTTGGGAAGGTTCCCTGAAGAAGGAAATGGCAACCCACTCCAGTATTCTTGCCTGGGAAATCCCATGGACAGAGAAGCCTGGCGGGCTATAGTCTATGGGGTCACAAAGAGTCAGACACTACTGAGCGACTAAACAGCAACAGGTAAATTCGGGTTCATCCTTACTAGGGAATACTGGTGCCTGCAGGAAAGCATGCATCCCATGGTTGCTATCTTCTGGGGTCACCTGTCCATGCCCTAGGTGGTCTGGGAACCCATGAGGAGCATGGGCATCTCTTAGTCACCTCCACCCCTTTACCCTTCAGAGGAATGATCTTGTGCTTAGTGGCTCAGTCATGTCTGACTCTGCAACCCCATGGACTATAGCCCACCAGGCTCCTCCGTCCCTGGGATTTTTTCAGGCAAGTATACTGGCGTGGGTTTTCATGCCCTCCTCCAGGGATCTTCCAGACCCAGAGATCAAACCCATGTTCCCTGTGTCTCCTGCATTGCAGGTGGATTCTTTTATCTGCTGAGCCATCGGGGACATGCAAAGAGTAGTTCTGAACCCAGGCTCAGCTATCTTGGATCTGTTACCCAATCTTTCTGTGCCTCAGTTTCTCCATTTGTCAAATGGGGACAATAATCCTGCTTTCACAGGCCATGTTCCTCCTCCCCCTATCCCCATGTCCCCAGGATCACTGATCAGTGAGGCCTGGCTGTTACCACCTCTGTAGATCCCAGTCCTCAGTCTGAGATCATGGGTCACTGAGCTATAACCCCACTCTCCCTCCAGTATCCAAGATACACCCGAAAGGAAAACTGAGCTCACACAGAGTAAGTCCCTGGGCACCAGGCCCAATGTCAGCCCCACCCCTAGGCTGGCCAACACAGGACAGTCCAGGTTTAGAACCACTGTTCAGATCCAATTTCAGTGGGTTCAGATCAGCTGGGGTTGCACAGGCCCTGGCACTTTGTGACTGTGCGACCTTAGTTACTTGTCCACTCTGGGCTCGTTTCCTGCTGCCCCTTTTCCAACCCCAAACCCACTTCATCCCTGGCTCTTGGCTTGCAGCCTGAGATGTAAGAGGTCCTCAGTGACACCATACATGGTCTTTGTTGTTTGGGCTTTTTGTTTATTTTTTGTGGATTTTTTACTCAAGGATCTCTAGTAGAATGATGTTGGTATAAAGTGGGTTTCCCAGTGCTCAGTGACAACCTAGAGAGGTGGGATTGTATTTAGGTTGGGGTGGGAGGAAGGTTCATGAGGGAGAGGACATGCACATACCTATGGCTGATTCATGTTGATGTATGGAAGAAACCAACAAAACATTGTAAAGCTATCTTCTTCTAATTAAACATACTTTTTTTTTTTTTTAAGAAAAAGGGATAAAGCTTATTTTATACCCAGGGAAAACAATAAAGTGGGTTTACCCAGAACATTCAAGTTTTGAAAGCAATCTGGGGCAAGTTTTCACACGATCAAACAGAAAGACTTGGCAAAAGCTGACGATCCACCGGACATGCCAGACCATCTTTTCCTGTCAACCTGCAGACCTGAGTCGTTCCTGGCTGCCCTCTTCTGTACAAGTTGTGGCTGGTCGAGTGGCTGCAGACACTCTGAGGTTGCTACGACTTAAACTCTTCAGTGAAGCTGTGAGTACAGATTCAGAGGCTGAGTAGTCATTTCCCACTGCATTAAAATGATGGGTTAATCCAGAAGGCTACACCCAGGATCTGATTTTTTTTTTAATTTAAATTTATTTATTTTAATTAGAGGCTAATTACTTTACAATATTGTATTGGTTTTGCCATACATCAACATGAATCCCCCACGGGTGTACACGTGTTCTCAATCCTGAACCCCCCTCCCACCTCCCTCCCCATACCATCCCTCTGATCTGATTTTTATTTTGGAAGAAATAGTCTCCATGAGAAGCAAAACTCACCAGTACTTACATCCAGAAGAAAATAATCAGGAGCCCCAGGACTTAAGGCTGCAAGGCGTTGCTGGGCGGTGATACTAGATACATGTTTTGGTGGAGGTTTAACCCGGGAGGAATATTTATCAGGATTGTTATGATTCTGGTTAGTGTGTGTCTTGCTGTTTCTCACGGTTCCCTTGACCCAGGGTAGGCAAGGCGCGAGCAGGGAAGCTGGGGCAAGAGAGGAGCGGTAGGAATGGCAGACATATTTGTTTGAAGCAGCAAGGTAGACATGCTTTGCTCTAATGGCTGAGACTAGCAATGACGATGACGGCAACTCCACAGAACTCAAGGTGCCTCGACTCGCCTCTCCTCAACTACAAGAGCGTTTCAGGTGGTGCTTACATAGGACCACACTGTGATGTGTGTGCACAGTGCCACAAATGATCCCAGCTGCAGGACAAGAGTTGAGTGGGGCGAGAGAGCCTGACCACCGCCACCTGGCCAATTGCTCTCCCCCTACAGTGTGCTGGCCATGAAATTTCATAGGTTTGGAGGCATCTTTCCCAACCCCTCTTTTTGCTAAGCCCTATTAGCTATGGTGTAGGAATACATGTGGGTGTCAGACCAGAAACAGCTGTACTGATGGTTGTGTCGGATACCGTTTACTGACTGAGTGCATCCGGGTGTTTGCTCATGCCATTTCCTCCACTGGAAACACGTCTGTAACCTGGAAAGATCTAGGTCCTCCTCCAAAGCCCAAAGCAGACAAAACCTACTTAAAGAAACCTTCCAGAGTCCTCCCCAGAGGGTTCTTCCTGGCCTGTATCCTTCTACCAGATTCTGATGACTAGACTGTGGCTTTCCCGAGTACATCTACATATCCTCAGTGTCCTGAGCGAGACCTAGGCTTGAGTGGGCAGAGGTGAATTGCATTCTGAATGAAAGTAGAAATTAAAAAGCAGGGGTTGTCTTTTGGACTCTGTGCAAGAGGGAAAGGGTGGGATGATTTGGGAGAATGGCATTGAAACATGTATAATATCATATGTGAAACGAAACGCCAGTCCAGGTTCAATGCATGATACAGGATGCTCGGGGCTGGTGCACTGGGATGACCCAGAGGGATGGTATGGGGAGGGAGGTGGGAGGGGGGTTCAGGATGGGGAACACGAGTACACACGTGGCGGATACATGTTGATGTATGGCAAAACCAATACAATATTGTAAAATAATTAGCCTCCAATTAAAATAAATAAATTTAAAAAAATAAATAAAGGCAGGATTTTCAAAAAAAGCAGGGGTTGGTGGAGAATGGTGCTCAAATGCACACCGAGGCTCCTGTGAGCCTGTTTATAGGAAACCTGGATTTTTCTGCAATGGCTTATCCCTGTTTGACCACACATCCTTTTCTCAACAAACAGAGGAAGCTGAGGGAATGGCAAGGATTCAGCTCAGAAGGGACCGGAGGAAGGAAAGCAAATGCTGTTTCCTGCCTGGTGATTGTGGAGAGCAGTGATTCACTGTCGAGAGCTTGTGATGCTAAGGGTTTTTTTTCGGTCACTCTTTGTAGCGTGTAGGATCTTAGTTCCCCGACCGATGATCGAACCCATGCTCCTTGTGCTGGAAGTGCAGATACTTAACCACTGGGTCACCAGAGAAGTTCACTGAGGTCTTTATAAACAGTTACAAATTTAAATTTAATTTTACATCCACTCCAGGAGGGAGGTACCCATTTTAGAAATGAAGACATCAAGGCTAAGGGACTTCACTGGACGAGCCACAGGTGGTCCAGTGGCTAAGACTTTGCGCTGGCATTGCTGAGGGGCCAGGGTTCAATTTTTGGTCAGGGAGCTAGAACCCACACACTGCAAATAAGAGTTTACAGGCCATGGCTAAAAATCCCCCATGCCATAGCAACTAAGACCTAGAGCAGCCAAGTAAATATATAAGAAAAGAAAGAAATCAAGGCTCAGAAGAGAAACAACTTATCTAAGATCTCAGAGATATAAAGAAAAATAGAAGCCCAGGTCTGACTCTAAAGTCCTTTCTTCATCATTCTGATACATGTCCAAGGGGAAGGGGGTGGGAGGGGGGCTGGAACACCAAGGTCCAAGTTCTCCCTCCCCATAAGGGCCTGCTTCCCTAGGATAGAGGTCATGGGGCACCCTGGACCCTGGAGAGCCTGTGGAAGGACAGGAGGAGTGAAGGGTATGATTCTATCAGAAGAGAACTTGGCCATTTGCAATTCATTTACTTTTTTATCATGTGATTTTTCTGAAGAGGGGCAGAGTTATGATTTTATTATGTAGATAGGGAAACAGGCAAAGGCAGGGATGCGACTTCTCCCAGATCACACAACAAGTCAGCGAAAGAAGTAAGGCTCAAAAATCATTTCAGACAAGCTCCTGACAAGCAGACTCTCCTGCAGGCAACAACCACACACTCTAGACCTGGTACAAAGTACAAAACACAAAAGTGCAGAGTGCAGAACCGCCACGTGAGGGCTCAGGAGAAGGAGCAGAACAGGAAGACTTTGAGGGGAGTCAATAACCCTAAATATTCACTGGAGGAACTGTTACTGAAGCTGAGGCTCCAATACTTGGTTACCTATTTCGAAGAACTGACTCACTGGAAAAGACTCTGATGCTGGGAAAGAGTGAAGGCAAGAGGAGAAGAGGTCAACAGAGGATGAGCTGGTTGAATGGCATCATTGACTCAATGGGCGTGAGTTTGAGCAAACTCTGGGAGATAGTGAAGGACAGGGAAACCTGGTGTGCTGCAGTTCACGGGGTCGCAAATAGTTGAACACGACTTAGAGATTGAACAATGAACAACAACAAAACATGGATTTAACGATGGGCAGAGGACAAGTTTGTTTTTTTTTTTTTTTTTTTTTTTGTGGCTTTCCCTTGAAGGAAGCTGCAGTTCTGGGACAGATAAAAAGGACTGAAACTATGATAGAAAGCCTGCTATTTTTCTGGCCCAAAAGCAACCCCAGAGGACAGAACCCAGAGCAACCAGGACTGTGGGAGGAGAAATGGTTAAAGGAGAGAAAGAAAGGAAAAGCCAAATTCTGTGCACAATTTCTACACCAGTGTCTGATGGATCCTTACCACATAGCATTATACAGACTAAAAGAAGTCTGAGCTAAGATGATAGTTGCCTCTCATCACAGACAGGACAGATTTGCAATTTCAGTCTAACCAAGTGAATTGCCTGCTAAAGGGGGAAAAATTATTATTGGAGGAATATAATTGGGTTGGCCAAAAAGTTTGTTCAGGTTTTTCCATACCATCCAGGGGAAAAACCCAAGCTAACATTTTAGCCAACCCAGTAAAAGAATAGGGGTACCCAGGTGATTCAGTGGTAAAGAATCTTCCTGCCAATGTGGGAGTTGCAGGAGACACAGATTCCATCCCTGGGTCAGGAAGATCCCCTGGAGAAGGAAATGGCAACCCACTCCAGTACTCTTGCCTGGGAAATCCCATGGACAAGAGGAGCTGGTGGGCTACAATCCATGGGGTTTCCAAGAGTAAGACACGACTAAGCAACTGAACACACACACGTACACACACACGAAAAGAATCCATAGCCTCTTCAAGATAATATTCATAACGTCCAGGATATTTTTAAAAATTACTTGACCCAAAGGAAGGAAAATGTAATCCCTTCTCAAAAGAAAAGACTATCAGTAGAGGTCAACACTGAATGATCCAGATGTGGGAATTAATAAACAAAAATTTAAAGGCAGTTATTATAACTATGCTTGATGAGATAAAGGAAATTACATGTGTATGAAAAGATAGAAATCTCAACAGAGAAATAGAAAATACCAAAGGACAAAAAAGGAGCAAGAGAAAATTTTAGAACTGAAGTATATGGTATCTGAAATTCTAAAATGAAATGTTTGCACTTAATAACAGAATGGAGATGGCAGAGAAAGAGTGAGTTTAAACATAGATTTTAAAAGAAATTATCCAATCTGAGGAAACAAAAGAAAAAAGTTTAAAAAAAAAGCCTCATGGACTTGTAGGAAAACATTGAAAGGTATAAAGTTAATAGGTAATTGAGGAATTGGGTTCCCAGCTGAAGAGAAGAATGAAAGGAGTGGGGAAAAATATTTGAAGAAATAATGGCTGAAAACGTTTCAAGTTTAGTGAAAGAGCTAAATTTACACGTTCAAGAATGGACTTGTGGACACAACTGAGAAAGGAGAGGGTGGGATGGATGAAGAAAGTAGCAGTGACATATTTACACTCTCGTGTGTAAAACTGAAGGAGGAAATGGCAACTCACTCCAGTATTCTTACCTGGAGAATCCCACGGACAGAGGAGCCTGATGGGCTACAGGCCATGGGGTTGCAAAGAGTCAGACATGACCACGCGTGCACACACATGTGTAAAATAGATAATGGGTGGGAAGTTGCTGTATAACACAGGGAGCCCTGCCTGGGCCTCTGTGAGGACCCTAGAGGAATGGGATAGGAGCAGGGAAAGTTGCTCACAAGGGAGGGGATATATATATACAGTTAGTGCTGATTCTGGTTGTTGTAAGGCAGAAACCAACAGAACATTGTAAAGCAATTATCCTCCGACTAAAAAAAAATAAATGGAACCATTGGAGATGCATTTTACAGAAAAACACAGAAGAATTTCTGTGAAGGACTTCCCTGGTGGACTGTGGCTAGGGCTCTCTGCTTTTACTGCTGAGGGTGCAGGGTCAGTCCCTCATTGGGAACTAAGATCCCAAAAGCGGTGTGGTATGGCTGAAAAAGCAGTTGTGTGAACCCCAAAGAATATAAGACAGTCTATATTCCCCAGACAGCCTAACACTTTCAAAATGGGCTCTGTAACAAAGCGGCTGGCAGGCAGACTACGTCTAACCATACATCATGGACTGCCCTTCATCAAAGTTGACTTGGAGCCTAATGAATTTAGCCCTCAGAAGCAATGGCCTGAGATATCACTGAACTGTCCTGAAGGGGACTCAGTGCCATGTCTCCTGGAGAAATATCTGGAATGCTTGAGTTGTGATCTCATGGCATGTGTCATGCTCTGAATCCACACCCAGTATTCAGTGCATTTGCTCCCATACCCATGTTTTATGGATCTAGGAATTAAGAAGTTAAGACAAGGCAGTAGATTTCATGATTACACATCATAAGCCCATCTCAAAGTTTTTGTTTTCAATGCCCATGACTCTGGAACGTTCTGGACTAGACATTTTAGTACTAAAGAGGGTACTACCTCTGTGAAGGCAGAACAGAAAGTTTCGTTGAAATGCCGTATCTGATTCCTCATGCTCCTTGATTTGTGGATAACAATGAGGTTATGGGTTGGATGTGGTAATGACCTTGGTTATCAAGAGAGATTTATACATTGCTACACAGGAGAGCAGTAGGAACATGAGTAGAACTCCACGGATTCCTTCTAGGAATCCTTCTTGGAAGACTGTGACAGATGATACAGGTTAAAAGAAAACTCCACAGTCTTACTGAACTGGAACCAACAAAGGGCTCAGGCTCCATAGGAGTGAATTTTCCTACAGGAAAGAGGAACACTGAGTGGAATCACCCTTAAGAACTGGTATCAAGGGAGCAGTGCTCCTGGAGGCTGGTGTCTACTGCACCTCCCTGTTGCCTGCGCATACATAATATACATGCAGAGTACTGAGAAAGGAGCCCAACGGAGCAGGAGATGCACTGGCATCGCCCTTCACCCCTGACATCCCTGCAAGATGCAGCAGGGGGAGGTGATTCATGTTTATCTCCAGCTGGGGAAGTGAGCGGTGCACTTACTGTGGTGTGTGGGGTGCTTGGACCCAGAACAGGGTGAGGAGAGTCATGTCTGTTGATCTAAGAGGGCATGTGTACATCCAGGAAGCACTACATCTGGAGCCTCTTGAACTGAGACTTTCTCTCAAGGGTTCAGGTCCCTATTACACATTATTCTTCCTCATCCTTCAGCCTGACCTATTGGTCCAAGAATACAGTCCTCTGACCCAAGTTATTCTGTGTCGTGGGAACTTGACACTGGGATTCCAGGTGCTTGGACCTAAGATCCTGCTGGCAGGGGCCTCTGGGGACAGACGGTGAGCTGTGCAGGGGAACCTGTCCTGCTCCCTCTCCTTCATGAACTGTGTGTGTTTGGGGGCTTCTTTTCATTCTCTGACCTGGCCTGCATCCCTCCAGTGCACCCTCTTCTGTGCTCACTTAGCCAGACTCAGTTTCTTTTGCTCAGACACAGGGATCTAACTTGACACGGGGGTCACTGTGGAATTGCATCAACCACACAATGAGCTCAATGGGATCCAGCTCTAAGGATTCAGAGGATGTAGGGGTGGACACTGAATGGTTGTATCACTCAGTGTCTGAAACCCTGCCCAGGAGAAGTCTGTGCAGGATGGGAATTCTCCAGGAACTGATGAAGAAGTGACAAGGAATGAACTCAATTTCTAAAGGTCAGACAGATGCTGGCCATGACTGCTGACATCTTCAGGAAGGAATGGAAGGGCCGATTGAAACCTCAGGGAAACACGGGCTGAGAGGGAGTCAGAGTCAGAGGCACTGAGGACAGTCTTCCGAGGGAGGTTTGGACAAAAGTGTGGAGAAGGCTCTGCAGCACATAGGGAGGGACTTAGGAGACACCCCGGGATCATTTCCAGGTCCTGGGTCTCTGGTTTCCTTCCCTGGGCTCCAGGCGTGGGATCTTGTTAGGCGCTCACATGCTCCACATGTGGAAACCCAGAGAGTCAGTGCCTTGTGGAGCAGGCCCGTGGGGGTGAGAGCCACACCCAGATGCTCCCCTCTCCTCCCTGGAGAGCAGGAGCCTGAGGCATCCCATGAAGGCTCCTCAGAAGGTCCAGGCAGGTGCAATCCCAGATGGGTGACCAGGTCAGAGCATGCCTTGGATGGACTTTCCCTCCTCCCCTGACCACTTGCCCCAGCCCTCAGTCCTGTTTCTGGGGGTGGAGTGAGCCTGGCCTCCAGCTCTGCCCTCAGGGGCCCCCAGGCCCCAGCAGAATAGTTTGGGCTGCATGTTTTATTGAAAGTATGTCCATTTGCCTGACGCACAGTGCAGTCAAGCAATACAAGAATGTCAGAGTTTGGAGCAGAAGAGTTTTATTGCGGGGCCATGCAAGCAGACAGGCGGCTCATGTGTTAAAAACCCCAAACTCCCCAAAAGCTCTCAACAAAGCCCTTTTATAGAAAAGTGAAGGGGGAGGGCCAGGTTAGTGGCAAACTTCCCAGTGTCAGATTATTGCTCTTGATAGTAGGTCATAATGTTCCTGTAAACCTCCAGCAAAGCAAATTCTCTGTTCTGACAAGAAAGGGCAAGGTCCCAAGGCTCAACTTTCACCCTGAGGTTCAGGTCCTAGCTAAAAGAAGGGTTTCCCTGTGAGGGCTGGTTACCCTCCAGGGAACCTTCCTCTAGCACTTAGTCTAAGCCCTCTCACCAGTACCAAGCCCTGCTGAAAAGGCAGATCTCAGCCACTGGTGCCCTTTAGTCTCCAAGCCTGCTCAGCTGTTAACACTGAGGGAGCCAGGCACCCAGCACCGAGCCAGCACTCAGGCTTCTCATTTAACCTGGAGAGATCATTGTATAGGAGCCATAGGAACACGTGTTGCAGCAAATGCCCTTCAGGTTAATCCCTAGCTCCCAACTGTTGCCCTTTAGAGAACAGCCCCCACCATAGAATGGACTTGAAGTGATGCTGTGCAATGTCCTTGCCACTTAACCCTGACCTCTGGCACCTGCTTGGGGTCGACAACTGACCTCAGCTGGACCAGTTCTTGGAACTTGAATGGAGTGACTGAAGCTGGTTAAAGCTGTCACCTTAATGACAGTGTCCAGTTACTCCAGTTGCTGAGGCCTCTGTGGACTGGGACCCATGGAGACCTCCACCACCTCAGGTCTCAGAGGTGGGGATGGATGAGAGGTTCACTGTCTTCCCAAGGATGGGCCCGGCCAGTGGGCAGCCAAGCGAGGGCTCTGCAGCCCTGCCGGTCACCGTCCCCAACCTGTCCCCCACCCTTCAGCTCACCTTCAGGCCTGAGGCTGGAAGGCCTGAAGGGCTGGGGAGAAGGCGGCCATCCCCCTCTTATAACACTCTACTCTGTGAGGACACCGCTGCCAGGCTGACTGTGGGAGGGAGGGCTCTGCGACCACCCACTCCTGGTCTCCTGCCGACAGTCTCCTCCTAACTATCTTGAGCTAAAGGCTGTGCATCCCCCGGCCCTTTTATGTGGAGGCTTTGGGCGTCTGTGGTCAGAGTCATGGCTGCCAGGGAAGAGCTGGAGGCGGGTGCTGCTAAGGTCGATATTCTTAAGGGTCATTTTAGTCCCCTGTGGGAAATAGACGGGTGGAGGTAGGGCAGTGCCCCAAGGTAAACACAGGAAGATGGTTCTGGAAGCTCCTGCAGGAGTCCTGGTGAAATGTGAAGGCAGCCTGGGTGAGGCGTGTGCTGTCTCTCTCTGCCCCTCTGTTTACAGCTGACCCTCTCTCACACCTGCACACAAGCCCTCTGCCCTCAATCACCCTTGGGTGCCCTGTGTCCATCCTTGTCCCTGGGGCTGGAGGAGGAGTATCCCCGTGCTCAGCCCAAGTCAGACGACACGGGCTCCCCCCGGTGTCCCATGGGGCTTGGTGGCTCCAGGGTCTGAAGGAAACGACTGGCTGGCAGGCAGGAGGAGCCATGGAGGATGTGCTCCCTTAGACCCTGGGAGACAGGCTCACGGGGAAGGAGCTCAGGCATCCGGAGCCCAGCTGAGCCCGTCAGTCAACACAAGGAAGCCTCAGTGAATCAGCTTGTATTTATTGAGCCAGAGTCTAGAGAACACTAGGTGGGGAAGAGTCAGACAGACCTGGAATATCTCATCAAGCACCAACCCCACCTGAGGAAGAAATGGATGCTCCAAGAGGCTGTGTCCGTTGGCCCCAGGCTGGTTGACTTCCTTGACTCACTGCAAAGTTCGTGACCTGTTGCTGTCTACTGCTTTCATTTTTCTTCCTTTTTTTCTAATCAACCTCAGTTCCCATGCAACATTTGGAATTTTGTGGGAACTTCACTGGTCTGTTGCTTCTCCCTGGACCCAAAGAGCCCCTGGCAACTTGTCAAATGTCTTATCTACTGTGTTGTCATCATCATCATAGCTGCTGTTTCCATCATTACCACCATCATTATTTAGGAGTCACTGCCTGAAGACCTACATAGATGTTTCTTCAAAGAAGACATACAGGTGACCAAGAGGCACATGAACAGATGCTCAGCCTCATTAGATATTAGGGAAGTGCAAATCAAAACTACAATAAGGTATCAGCTCACACCAATCAGAGGGAGCATTATCTAAATGTCTACAAATAATCAATGCTGGACAAGATGTATAGAAAAGGGAACCCCCCCTACACTGTTGGTGGGAATGTAAATTGGTACAGTCACTACAGAGGACAGTATGGAGGTTTCTTGAAAAACTAAAAATAGAGTTATCATATAATCCACCAATCCCACTTCAGGGTAAATATCTGGAAAGGGGAAAGCTCAAATTTGAAAAGATACATGCACCCCAATGTCCATAGGACACTATTGACAATAGCCTAGACATGATAGTAACCTAAGTGTCCATCAGCAGAAGAATGGGTAAAGGCAGTGTGGTACCTATGTACAATAGAATAGTACTCAGCCATAAAAAAGAAGGAAATAATGCCCTTTGTAGCAACACGTATGGATTCAGAGCTGATGATACTAAGGGAAGTAAGTCAGACAAAGACAAATACATGAAATCACTTATTAGTGGAAAGTTAAAAATACTAAGGGAATTCCCTGGCGGTCTTTTGGTTAGGATTCAGTGTTTTCACAACTGTAGCCCAGGTTTATCCCTGGTCGGGAAAACTGAGAGCTCACCAATGGCTTAGCATGGCCAAAAGAAAGAAAAAAAAAAAAGAGTTCAAGTGAACTTACTTACAAAACAGAAATACTTACAGAAAACAACCTTATTGTTACCAAAGTGGGGAGGGATAAATTAGTATGGGATTAACTGATGCATACTAGTATACACAAAATAAACAACAAGGACCTACTATATACACAGGGGATAGAATTCAAAATTTTTAACCTGTGATGGGAAAAAATTAAAAAGAATATAGATTTTTTAAAAAATACATGTATAACTGAATCACTTTGCTGTATACCTGAAACTAACAGAATATTGCAAATCAACTTTGCTTTAATAAAAAACCAAAAAAGAGTAGTCAGTGCCTAATTAAGATAAACCTGCTGGGATCAAAGGTGAGTTGATGCTGGAGAAGGAGGGCTAGAGACCATCACCAGGAAGAAACCTTTCCTGTTGGGGCATCACACCCTGGGGAGGGCAATAGAGGAGCCCTTACTACTTCTTCTGGACCCCAGCAGTCCTAACTCTTGGGCTTTTTCCATTTTCAACCCTTCTCTATTCCTGGTGTCTCATTACTTGTTCCCGTGCCTCTCCCGTTATTCTGCCCCCAGTGGCTTCTTTAGTCCAAAATAAGTGGTTTCTCCCCACACCCGCACTCCCCAGTTCAGGCTCCTTCCTACTCTCTCTCCATCTATCACCTGCATGCACCCCTCCCCTGCTGTGCTCAGCTACAGAAACACCAAATTCCTAATACTCAGCTCCATCAATTTTATTTTGCAATCTTACCCTCTAGCAAGTTGCCTCTGGGGCTTGGCCACTCATGTGTCCCTGGTCCCTGCAGTGCTCTGGGGTGCCCAAATTGGGGCCTACTTCAGACGCTCATATATCTGGGTGAGCACCTCCAGATTCATCTCCAGCTTCTGGGCCCGTTCCCTCAGTCTCTCAGCAGACTCTGTCTTTGCCCCACCCTGCAAGTCCTGTGAATCTTTCACCAGGGACCATATGTCGAACAGGAGGAACAAACCTGCAGAGACTCCACCATACGTGTGGGCTCCTCTGGTCATTGCAAGAGCCGTGGCTCCAAAAGCTGCCCTTACCAGCTGGGTGCTTTGGCCAGGGACTCGCCCAGCTGCTAACCGAGGATTGCTTTTGGCCATCCTGATGGCATGGATATGCTTCCTAAAATCTTTCACTTCGTAGAGACTTTTTCCACTGGAAATCTTCTGGGCTATGCTGTGGAAATCAAGTTAGGCTTCTACTGATGATGTGTTTACGAGTTCCACGATGCTGGTGGACACGCCTCTCACAGCAGCTGCTGCTCCCAGCCCTAATCCAGTGGCTGAGAGTCCCAGACTGATGCCCGCTGTAAAGGGTGCCAGAACCAGGCCAAGGATGGTCGGGAAGCCAGATGCAATGCCGGTGGAACTGGCTGCACCTTGGAGATGGTGCAGTCCCTGTGCACCTTGTCAGCATTGTCTGTGCATCTCACAACTTTTTCATGCTCTTCTCCAGCTCCCGTTTAATCGGAGGAAACTCTTCTAGACACCTCTTCCTGTCCGGTTGGCCCAGATATTCATGTAGTACAACTGCCTCTTCCCTGTAACAATGAACACCAAAGGATGAAGAAAGACAATTTGCTTGTCTGTAAAATAGGCTCAACAAGGTCTACCTTGCATAAAACACAGAGATTATGAATTAAGTGGAAAATTTATTGTATAAATTAAATGGAAATAATTCTGCAAATTAAAAAAATTTTTCAACATTGAAGCCATGTTTGGACATTGTTGATGCTCTGTGTACTTATTCAATCATGGAAAAAATAAATGAAGGATCTTAGGATACTCTTGACTTCAGAGCAGCATTCGACAAAGACATCTCAGAGGCAGGTCAACACCAACACTTACAAAGAGTTGGTAGAGTAGGAACTCCACAGATATACTAAGAGAAGCGGGATTAGAGCAGAAAACCTTCATTCAAGGGCCTCAGCATGTGGTGAGGAGTCAACCTGTTCTTTGCCTTGGCTACTGGGAAGTGGTTCCTAAGCCCCTAGAATAGTCTGGCTGATATGAGTGTCCTCATCTGACTGGGCCTTTGGCCACTGGACAGTCTGACAAAGTGACGTAATGGGGCCTTGTGTCACGTGGCATCAGTTCGGACCTGTGGAGGAGCTGGACTTTAGGGCACTTGTCTGACCTCGGGGAGGGGCTGGAGATGACAGGTCACAGTACTTTGTTTTTAAACAAGGTGAGTATCCCTGGTGGGCAGTGCTGTGCGTCCTGCCACACACTGAATTCAGGACAGTAACTCATCCTGAGGACAATGGAAGCTTCATGAGTGAAACCCGCCCAGACTGCCCTATGGCTGATGGGAACCCGAATCCTGTCCTGTTATAAACTGGAATCATGAAGCTTTCAGTGATCTCTGAGCATCCTTCTAGGGAAAACTCAAACCTGAGGGTGGTTTTTTGGACCCCAGAAATTGACCGTTGGTGTCAAACGTAAGGACAGTCCGGGGAACTGTGCCCTCTGATTTTGCAGACTGGCTACTTCAGTGTATGTAGAATTTTTTTTTTTAATCAAAACTTAGAGCTAGAAGGACCCTTAATGATTATTTTGCCTGGCATCTGCTCTCCCCCAAGCCTGACAACCTTGGCTTTCACAGAAGGTCACTGGGTCCACCCACTGCCCCAACTGACAGGGAAGCCGGAGATGTGCTCTGAGTCCTGGTTCCCCATGGCTCTCCAGCCCATCTCACTGACTCCTGACCCATCACCCAGCTCCCTGACCTCTCAGGGGTCACCAGCCTGCCACCTTAGCTGTAACTCATCCTGAGAACAGTGGAAGTGTGAAACCCATCCAGACTGTCCTGTGGCTGATGGGAACCTGAATCCCACTGTGCATTAACTATACCTGGAATTCTGACAACTTTCAGTGCTCAGCACCCCTGACCTTGCAGGTGTCACCAGCCTAACTCACACTTTGCCTGTGACAGCTTCACCTGACTGCACCCCAAGGCCATGTGCAACTTTATGGAACCTCTAAAGATTCAAGAGACTTTAGGAAACACCCATTTGAATGGCTCAGCCTGAAGAGACCAGCACTTGCACAGCTGGTGGAGAAGTGTTTTCCTCTTGTTGGGGATGCGTGAGGCTCCCCAGAATCCCTCAAATGATACACAGTCACAGCCACTCACTGTGACCCTGGAGGGCCCCCTGAGCCACACGGCCTTCCACTGTCAGGGAGGCCCCACATAGACTAGAAGAGGGTCCCCGATGGAGGGAGAAGCCAGGTCCCAGGCAGGGTGTGGAGAACACGACCGCCACAGGACCCTCCACCCAGGGCCCTCCAGCCCAGCATGAGGGGATCCCATCAGGGAAGAAAGAAATGTCCCCCCTCCCACTCAGGGGACCTCTGCTAGGGACACAGCCCCTTCAGTTTGTGTCCTCGGGGCCCACTCTCCTCACTCTAGTCCTGGCCCTGCTGCCCAAACCTGCCTAGTAGTCCTCCAGCCTGGACTCTCTGCTCCACCCTGACCCTGGGTCTGACCCTGGTCCAGGCCTCCCTGGTCCTTATGATTGTACTTGGTTCTCCACGTCTAAACCTGCAGTTCACTCTGAGGCCACCACCATAGTCCATCAGATTGAACTGCTATTCCCACTGAACACAGGACAGATCTGAGACTCCAAGATAAGCCCAGAGCCCCAGAGCCGGGTAGGAGTAGAGCCAGGACCCCACCAGCTCCATCCAGTTCCTCTCCAGCCTCTCTATCTTATCAGCCAGCAGGCTCCTGCAGGGTTGATACAGTTCCTAATCAAAGGGCTCAAGTCAGAATCCCTGGGAATGCAAAATAATGTTGATGTCAGGATTTCCTGACTTTTCACAAAGGACGTTCTACTTGGTTCTCGTCTCCTGGAAGGAGGCCATTGGCCCCTGATTCTTCCCAACAAGGTTATTTTAAAAGTTAATACTAATTTAGCACATACTATGTGTCAGCCATCATGCAAAGCACTTTGCATGCATGATCTCAGTGTCCTCTCAATAAAACTGAACAGATGAAGAAAGTAATGGCAAGGAGATCAGGAACTTGTCCAGGGCCACCTAACCTGCTCCCTCCTTACAGGTTTCATCTCTTCTTAGTCTGAGGCCATTCACGGGCAGTGAATGACATGGAGGAAACATTCTTCTTGGATTCTTGAGAAGGAACATTCTCAGCCCCACCACACCATAGCGTCCTGCCAGGAGGAGGTGTGCCTGCCAGGAGGAAACCAGCCCTGGGCCTGAGGATCTGGGAGACCTTCCTGGTGCACTGTGCTCTTTACCTGGACAAACTGACCTCAGCCACAAAACTCTCCCAGGCTTTGTCTTGAGCAAGCAGTTGTTGCAGTTTTTCCCTTGCTCTGTTGAGCAAAAATATTCTGAGCGCTAGACAGAAAAAAAAGAAAATTGGAGAAATTATGGTGGAAGGTAAATGGTACTGAGGATCAAGTGATTAAAGTTCATCTTTCGAGCAGCGATGACCTCGAGTACTCTTGGTGGAATCACCTGGGGTTACAGATGGAACTGTTTCCCCCACCCCACCCCTCAATTCATATGTTGAAGCTTTACCCCCCTGGTGACTGTATTTGAAGATAGGGCCTTTAAAGTGG
This sequence comes from Bos mutus, assembly GCF_027580195.1. Taxonomy (NCBI): domain Eukaryota; kingdom Metazoa; phylum Chordata; class Mammalia; order Artiodactyla; family Bovidae; genus Bos; species Bos mutus. The sequence goes on from NW_027220004.1 coordinate 29,752, forward strand.
TAATTATGGTAAAATGAGTCATAAGTATGGGGCCCTAATCCAATAAGACTGGTGTCCTTATTAGAAGAGACACCAGATCTCTCTCTCTCTCCTTCTCTCTTTTCGGCAACATGAAGTGTTCTTAGTTTTCCTCTTTTTCCTGGGTCTCTGAGGGAGAAAGGAACCTAGGGCTCACATGGAGGGAAGCCAGAACACTGAATCTGTGTATTGATTGATTGGGGAGGGGGTGGGCAGGGTAATAACTGAGCACCTGGGGATCTGCAGGGATATTTGCGATCAAAAGGACCCACATGAGGCAATGACTTGGTAAGCAGGTGCTTATCTACGGAAGCACTGTACAGGTGCCCTCACACAGCTAGGGGAAGGGGTGATTCTGGGGGAGGGGAGAAATTTCCAGCTGGAACTAACATATTCCAGGTAGAGGGGACAGTACCACACCTAAGCAGACCTACTGTGTGGCAGGCACTGGCCCAAGCCATGAACATACATTACATTTCCTCCTCATAACAATAAAGGGATATATTATTCCCATTTTATAGGTGAGGTCAGATAACTGTGCTCCAGGTCACACAGGTGGGAGGAAGAAAAGACCAGATGGGGGTTCAGGATCTGCTGACCCTCGCAGAGCAGCTGGGTGGGTGGCAGGGAAAGAGCTGGAGGAAAGGTCTCTGTGTTGATGCCCCAGGGTCTGGGAGCAGGAGGAGGCTCAGACCAAGGGAGAGGGCAGGAGAAGCTCCAGGGACCCTGGGGGACCTCCTCTCCCTGCCCCGTCTGGCCTTCGGGACTTCCTCTGCTGTCCCCCTCCCCATGGGCTGTCCTGGCCTCACTTCTGAGTCACTTGCTATAGGGCAGTGGGTGAGGAAGTGAGCACCTTGAAAGTGGCTCCCCAAGGAGAGGACTGGGAAAGAGGATCTGTGGACACACCCCCATTGGGGGAACTTAACGCGGCCCCTCTGGGGGGCTCCAGGATGCATATCCATCCCCTTCTTGGTTCTTGATTCCTCTGTATGTTAACTCTGCCTGGAACCACCACCCTCAATTCTAGGTCACAAGTAGGAACCATCCAGAGAAGAGGCAGCCAATTACCTGGGGGGTAGATGTTAAAGCTCGTGGTGGCAGCAGCAGGGTTTCAGAGATGTCCCTTCAGCTCTTTGAATTAGGCTTGAAGGAGGTGTGGCTTCACCCTTGGGGATGAGAAAACAGATGGTGGGCTCCATCACCAGTGAGCAGTGGCTGCAGAGAGCAGTGAGGGGCAATGTGGGTGGGTTCCCCTGGGACGGCCACAGCCACCAGTGCCACCAGGGACTTAATCCAGCATGGTTCACTGTCTCCCGGGCTCTGCTGGCCACTAGTTAAGAAAAGGCAATGGCACCCCACTCCAGTACTCTTGCCTGGAAAATCCATGGACAGAGGAGCCTGGTAGGCTGCAGTCCATGGGGTTGCTAAGAGTCGGACACGACTGAGCGACTTCACTTTCACTTTTCTCTTTCATGCATTGGAGAAGGAAATGGCAACCCACTCCATTGTTCTTGCCTGGAGAATCCCAGGGACAGCGGAGCCTGGTGGGCTGCCGTCTATGGGGTCGCACAGAGTCGGACACGACTGAAGCGACTTAGCATAGCATAGCATAGCATAGCACTCATCTCCCACCAGATCTCTCCAAGTCAGAGTCCTGCTGGGGCACAAGGAAAAGGTAATCAGAGAGGAGACAGCCATCTGTGAAGTCACAGGAGCAATAAAATCAAAGACAAGAACAGATAGGAAGGAATACTCTGGAAATTCCATGAGGTTGGGAACATTTTCTTTATTCTTCAGTAATAACTAATACTGATCCAGAGTCTATGACATGCAGGCTCCTGAAATTCACCTGAACTTCAGTTAGTCCAAATTTTCATGTTGGTGCCAGAGCCTGGACTTGAACTAAAGTCTTTCTCATCCAAATCCCAGGTTTGTGGTGACTATGCTCTACTCCCTTTAATGTGGGCTTCCCAGGTGACCCAGTGGTAAACAATCTGCCTGCCAATGCAGAAGACCCAAGAGACTCAGATTGGATACCTGAGTTGAGAACTTAGATCCCCTGGAGGAGGAATTGGAACCCACTCCAGTATTCTTGCCGGGACAGAGGAGCCTGGTGGGCTACAGTCCACAGTTCACAAAAAGGGACTGAGCTCGCACTCCCTTTAATATAGAAAAATTTTGTTTGTGGATAGCTGTTAGTTGGCAAGTGACTCTTTTTATTCCCAAATGATATCTTCCTTCCTTGAAGGCTTGAGACTCTACCTTGATAAAGTACCTGCTTTATCAGGAACACAGCTCCCACAGCCCACACCCTCCTTGTTTCTGCAAGAGCCTTTATGCCACAAGGGCCTGGAGTCCGCCCAGCCCTGCCCTGGATGCTCTGAACCTGGATGGGGCCAAGTCCTCTCTACGGTCCTCTACTGACTGTTGAACTTTAGCTTGTTTCTAATTCTTTATGTAAATAATAGTGCAAGCAACACTCTTCTTATATAAAACTTTGCTTGCATTTTTCTTTTCTATGTCAGATCTTATTATTCCCAAATTAAATGAAAGGGAATATACTTCCTCAAGGGCAATGAGGTCCTTGTTTAATCTACTCTGATCTCTAATTTTCTTCAGTCTCCTTTCTAGAAAGTTCTGTGTGTGTTTCACTGGGAATGGGACTTAATCTTCACCACTCTCTTAAAGGTTTGTACCTTCATCTTGCTTGATGGAAGGAAAACCCAACTGGCTCACAGGCCCCAGAGAGGGAAAGGAGGCTCTCAAGGAAAAATTACCAAGATGGAGATCGGAGAAACAACAGGGGAGCTAAACCAACAAGAAACAGAAGTCAAGAAAAAAAATTAACAACAAAATATATTTAAAAACAGACTTCTCCAGTTAGCATTTAGAATGAAATAGCTACCAGTTAACTCCAATCCTTTGTACTGTGTCTCTGCTCCTGGAGTTCTCTTTAAGCTGTACATCTGGAAACTCTGGCGGCAGCACAAGACATAAATCTCCTAGGAGAGAGATATTATTAAATCTTTTGGTGGTCATTTTTTTCTCAACACAAATGGACAAATTCTTAAGCTCTGTTACCCATTTTGGTTTCCCTGGGGCTCAGTCAGAAAAGAATCCACCTGTAATGAGGGAGACATGAGTTTGATCCCTGGGTTGGGAAGATGCCTGGAGGAGGGCATGGTAACTCACTCCAGTATTCTTGCTTGGCAAACCCCCACGGACAGAGGAGCCTGGTGGGCTGCAGTCCGTGGGATCTCAAAGAGTGGGACCCTGTCTCTTCTCTGCTACTCCTCCTGTCCAGGACAAGCAGGGCACCCTCTGCCCTCCTGGATACAGCCTGGCTAAAATATGAGGCATTCAGTTCAGTTCAGGTGCTCAGTCATGTCTGACTCTTTGCAGCCCCATGAACTGCAGCATGCCAGGCCTCCCTGTCCATCAGCAACTCCCGGAGTTCACTCAAACTCATGTCCATCGTGTCGGTGATGCCATCCAGCCATCTCATCCTCTGTCATTCCCTTCTCCTCCTGCCCCCAATCCCTCCCAGCATCAGAGTTTTTTCCAATGAGTCAACTATTCCCATGAGGTGCCCAAAGTATTGGAGTTCCAGCTTTAGCATCAGTCCTTCCAAAGAACACCCAAGACTGATCTCCTTCAGAATGGACTGGTTGGATCTCCTTGCAGTCCAAGGGACTCTCAACAGTCTTCTCCAACACCACAGTTCAAAAGCATCAATTCTTTGGCGCTCAGCTTTCTTCATAGTCCAAATCTCACATCCATACATGACCACAGGAAAAACCATAGCCTTGACTAGACGGACGTTCGTTGGCAAAGTAATGTCTCTGCTTTTGAATATGCTATCTAGGTTGGTCATAAATCTCCTTCCAAGGAGTAAGCACCTTTTAATTTCATGGTTTCAATCACCATCTGCAGTGGTTTTGGAGCCCCAAAAGATAAAGTCTGCCACTGAGTCCCCATCTACTTGCCATGAAGTGATGGGCCCAGATGCCATGATCTTCGTTTTCTGAATGTTGAGCTTTAAGCCAACTTTTTCACTTTCCAGTTTCACTTTCATCAAGAGGCTTTTTAGTTCCTCTTCACTTTCTGCCATAAGAGTGGTGTCATCTGCATATCTGAGGTTATTGATATTTCTCCCGGCAATCTTGATTCCAGCTTGTGTTTCTTCCAGTCCAGGGTTTCTCATGATGTACTCTGCATATAAGTTAAATAAGCAGGGTGACAATATACAGCCTTGACATACTCCTTTTCCTATTTGGAACCAGTGTGTTGTTCCATGTCCTGTTCTAACTGTTGTTTCCTGACCTGCATATAGATTTCTCAAGAGGCAGGTCAGGTGGTCTGGTATTCCCATCTCTTTCAGAATTTTCCACAGTTTATTGTGATCCACACAGTCAAAGGCTTTGACATAGTCAACAAAGCAGAAATAGATGTTTTTCTGGAACTCTCTTGCTTTTTCCATGATCCAGCGGATGTTGGAAATTTGATCTCTGGTTCCTCTGCGTTTTCTAAAACCAGCTTGAACATTTGGAAGTTCACGGTTCACGTATTGCTGAAGCCTGGCTTGGAGAATTTTGAGCATTACTTTACTAGCATGTGAGATGAGTGCAATTGTCGGGTAGTTTGAGCATTCTTTAGCATTGCCTTTCTTTGGGATTGGAATGAAAACTGACCTTTTCCAGTCCTGTGGACACTGCTGAGTTTTCCAAATGTGCTGGCATATTGAGTGCAGCACTTTCACAGCATCATCTTTCAGGATTTGGAACAGCTCAACTGGAATTCCATCACCTCCACTAGCTTTGTTCGTAGTGATGCTTTCTAAGGCCCACTTGATTTCACATTCCAGGATGTCTGGCTCTAGGTGAGCAATCACACCATCGTGATTATCTGGGTTGTGAAGCTCTTTTTTGTACAGTTCTCCTGTGTATTCTTGCCACCTCTTCTTACTGTCTTCTGCTTCTGTTAGGTCCATACCATTTCTGTCCTTTATCGAGCCCATCTTTGCATGAAATGTTCCCTTGGTATCTCTAATTTTCTTGGAGAGATCTCTAGTCTTTCCCATTCTGTTATTTTCCTCTATTTCTTTGCACTGATGGCTGAGGAAGGGTTTCTTATCTCTCCTTGCTATTCTTTGGAACTCTGCATTCAAATGCTTATATCTTTCCTTTTCTCCTTTGCTTTTCGCTTCTCTTCTTTTCACAGCTGTTTGTAAGGTCTCCCCAGACAGCTATTTTGCTTTTTTTGCATTTCTTTTCCAGGGGGATGGTCTTGATCGCTGTCTCCTGTACAATGTCATGAACCTCCGTCCATAGTTCATCAGGCACTCTATCTATCAGATCTAGTCCCTTAAATCTATTTCTCACTTCCACTGTATAGTCATAAGGGATTTGATTTAGGTCATACCTGAATGGTCTAGTGGTTTTCCCTACTTTCTTCAATTTAAGTCTGAATTTGACAATAAGGAGTTGATGATCTGAGCCACAGTCAGCTCCCGGTCTTGTTTTTGCTGAGCCTTTCCATCTTTGGCTACAAAGAATAAAATCAATCTGATTTTGGTATTGACCCTCTGGTGATGTCCATGAGTAGAGTCTTCTCTTGTGTTGTTGAAAGAGGGTGTTTGCTATGACCAGTGAGTTCTCTTGGCAAAACTCTATTAGCCTTTGCCCTGCTTCATTCTGTACTCCTAGGCCAAATTTGCCTGTTACCCCAGGTGTTTCTTGACTTCCTACTTTTGCATTCCAGTCCCCTATAATGAAAAGGACATCGTTTTTGGTCTTAGTTCTAAAAGGTCTTGTAGGTCTTCATAGAACGGTTCAACTTCAGCTTCTTCAGCATTATTGGTTGGGGCATAGCCTTGGATTACTGTGATATTGAGTGGTTTGCTTGGAAACGAACAGAGATCATTCTGTCGTTTTTGAGACTGAATCCAAGTACTGCATTTCGGACTGTTTTGTTGACCATGATGGCTACTCCATTTCTTCTATGGAATTCCTGCCCACAGTAGTAGATATAATGGTCATCTGAGTTAAATTCACCCATTCCAGTCCATTTTAGTTCACAGATTCCTAGAATGTCGACGTTCACTCTTGCCATCTCCTGTTTGACCACTTTCAATTTGCCTTGATTCACGGACCTGACATTCCAGGTTCCTATGCAGTATTGCTCTTTGCAGCATCTGACCTTGCTTCTATCACCAGTCACATCCACAACTGGGTGTTGTTTTTGCTTTGGCTCCATTTCTTCATTCTTTCTGGAGTTATTTCTCCACTGATCTCCAGTAGCATATTGGACACCTACCAACCTGGGAGTTCCTCTTTCAGTATCCTATCATACTGCACCACAGTGGCTGCACAGGAGCAGGAGGGCCGAGAGGAGCTACTCCAAGTCCAAGGTCTGGAGGAGCTGCCATGAGGAGATACCCCTCATCCAAGGTAAGGAGCAGCAGTGGTGCTTTGCTGGAGCAGCCATGAAGAGATACCCCACATCCAAGGTAAGAGAAACCCAAGTAAGACAGTAGGTGTTGCGAGAGGGCATCAGAGGGCAGACACACTGAAACCATAATCACAGAAAATTAGTCAGTCTAATCACATGGACTACAGCCTTGTCTAACTCAGTGAAACTAAGCCATGCTGTGTGCGGCCACCCAAGACAGGAGGGTCGTGGTGGAGAGGTCTGATAGAATGTGATCCACTGGAGAAGGGAATGGCAAACCACTTCAGTATTCTTGCCTTGAGAACCCCATGAACAGTATATGAGGTGTAGGGACCCCTTATGGGGTCATAAAACAACCAGCTTCTCAAAGACACAGCACAATCCCTATTTTACCTGCAGTGCAGTAATTCCATATGTTTTCCGTGTCTGTCTGGATGAAAAGCTCTTTCTGACAGACAGTATTATCAGATTTCTGAGTGTATTCCCTTTATAGGCATCCCCTGCTTTCCAAAGGATTAGCCTCTGCCAATAAACTGTGACGTGAGACCTAGATTGTCTATGCTCTATGCCATTTTGATTTGCGAAATTTTCATAGGAAAATTTCGGTGGCATTTCAGTGTACATTCAGGTGGCAGGAAACACCTGTATTCCCTCATGTCTCCTTACTCCAACTATGATATTATTACATGAGGAGACGAAGAGAGAATTGTGGAAAAACACGGGACTTATCTAAAATCTTTTACATGCCTGACCCTTGATTCAGACATTCCAAAGCCTGGGACAGGCTTCTCCAAAGTCCTCCTGTTTCCCAGAAACATTCTTTCCAGGAAGTGGCCTATCAGAGACTAACAGAGAACACCCCATATTGTAATCCAGGGCCAAGCGTGGCTGTGGGGCCCAGCTCCCTCCAGCCTCTTGCTCTCTGTTCCCTTACTGCTGCTGGGGACTTTGAGGGAAGAGAGTGGAGTCATACCCTGACTGCCATGAAGGCTGGTTTGAAGACACAAGAAAAGGTGTGCTCCTTTTTGACTGAGCACTGGAGTGGGTTGCCTTGTCCTTCATCAGGGGATCTTCCCGACCCAGGAATTGAATCCATGTCTCTCATGTCTCCTGCATTCACAGGCGAGTTCTTTACCAAGAGCGCCACCTGGGAAGACCTTGACTGAGAAAAGTAACTATTAAATATGCCCTGCTTGAAAGAGAAGGAGAAAAGGAGAAAGGGGAAGGAGGAGGAGGAAGAGGAAGAAAGAAAAAGCTTCTAATCAATCAATCACCAAGTCCCAAAGAGATCTAAATGTAAGCCAGAAAGAAAACACTACGAAGGCCCTAGAAAAAAAAATGTTAAAAATAAGATTGACTGAGGAAACCTTTCTAGTCAAGACACAAATCCCATAAGCCATAAAGAAAAGTCTGATTTATTTGTCGTCTAAATATTAAAAGATGCAAAAGACACCATAAACCAGGTCAGATTACAAGGAGAGACCAGCAGACACTGTTTGCAATACCTAGAGTCAACAAGGGGGAAATCCACAAGACAGAGCCTGAAATCCACAGAAGAAGACTGAAACCAGTTTTTAAAATTTGAGTAACAGGGACTTCCCTGGTGGTTCAGTGGTTAAATCGCCTTGCAATGTAGGGCACACAAGTTTGCTCTCTGGTCAAGGAACTAAGATCCCACATGCTGCGGAGCAACTCACCCCATTTGTTTCAACTAAGACCTGACACACTAAAAAAAAAAAAAAAAAAGTATATATATTAAAATTTTGAGTAAGAAACTGAAGAAACAATTCCAGGGGAGGTGACTTGCCCAGGGTCACACGGCTTTCCATGGGCAGAGTGGAGGCCCACTCTGACTTTCTGACATGGATATGTGAGAGGGGGAGCATGGTTTTAGTAACCCAAAAGTTTCCAGCATTGTCCTTGCCTGTAAAACACATACATCAAAGCCTGTGTCACTCCTGTTACACTGATGTGTTCACAGCTTGACTTTTTGTCTTAAAATTATAAAACCGAGATCATAATGTAGGCATTGTGTACCAAGCCCTGCATCTCCCCACTTGCTCTCCTGTTCCTCTCCTCTCAGGCCTCAGATCCCCCCACAGGGACTGGCACTGAGCAGGCATTCAAGAGATAAGGTGATGATAAACCTGGATTCCTTGTATTTCAAGAGGAACCCTTTCCTCCATCAGCTGCAGTGCAGCACCTGCGGGCAGCCTCAAGGTGGCCAGGCCACAGCAGGAGAGGCTCTGACTCCTCTTTCCTCCTCCACCCCCTCCGTTTCTTCCAGTTTCCCAAAGGGCTGAGCACCTTCAACATACATCTTCTGGGGTGTCAGCTCTCATCTCAGGAGCCCATCTTCCAAGTGGAGCCCACCTGAGCAGGTGTCGCCCTCCCTCTGCACTGTCCAGGGGCCCAGGGGTGGGAGGAAGCTGCCAAGCACACCTGCCTCCACATGCAGGCTCTGCCCCTGCTTAACCTGCTGCCTTGGCCATGACCTCACCTCTCTGCACTTCCATTCCTTCTTCTGTCAACTAGTGACAATCATCCTTTTCTCAGACGGTTGTGAAGATGGGGAGATGGGTGGGGGTCCTACCTCCCTGCTTACCCAGGAATCTTCTCTGGCTGAGTGTGAACAAGATCCAGTTGTTCTCAGCATTGCAGGTGTAGCCACAAGCTGTGTGTCTCTGCAATAAACCACATATTCTGTGGGTCCAGATAAACCCGGAGAACCGAAAAGGGAAATTGAACACTCTCAATTCTGAGTCACTTGCATCAAATATTCTGCTCACCAGGCCCCACGCTGGGCTTTTCCCACCCTTCCACTGCTCCCCTTAGAGAAACAAGCCCAGTCTTGACATTCTAGGTCATTCTTGGCTCAGTTCATCCGGCTCTGTGCTCCTTGAAAAAAGACCTGCCACCAACACACTATGAGGCCCTTGGCCTCAGCCTACAGGCTTCTTCCCAGCCCCCTCTGCCTTCTCTACCCACCCACACTCACTAGCCTGCTTGCCTTATTCACCTTCATGCCACCAGCATGTGACCCAATCCCAGAAAATGCCACCTGCTCACTGCATACTAGTCATACTTCTGCTGCTGAGTGTCACATCCATGTGGAATCTAGGCACTTACTTACAGAGGACCTTCTGCTAGGGTCACCTGCTACAACCACCTGGAAGATGGTGTTCATGCAGCGAAGTCCAAATCTGACATCACATCCTCTGAGAAGCCCTCTAGGACCTTCCTCTGTAGAGTCCACAGTCCCCTGCTCTGCTCCCATGATACCTGGGTGAGGGGCCCAAGGCCACTCCTCTGACACTGTCCATGCCCCTCCCACCCCTTTTGATCAGATCCCTCTTGACTTAGTCCTGCTGGGGGGGATGGAACTAGTGTCTTTGGTCCCAGTAACCCACAGGAGGAGGCCTGGCCTTGGTGGTCACTGCCATTAGGTGGACGCAGCAGTTCATGGGGAGGGCTGAGAGCACGCTGCCTTTTTCTCCCCTGGCTTATCTCCATCTGACAACTTGATATTTCTCTCCAAATGGAGGACTTTTATCAGAAAACCACTGTCCTGGCGACTCAGAGAAGTCTACAACAGAGAGCTGGCCCTGCCTCCATTTGGTTCCTGAGCAAAGAGCCTCTGTGGACCAGGCTGAGCGAGTGCCAGGCGCTGTGCTCGCACTGTCCATGCCTTTCCTGTTGAATCTCACATCAGCTCTAGGAGTGTTGGCTCTGTTTTACAAAGAAATGGAGAAGAAAAGGTAACTCAGCCTGAGAGTCTTGCAACTCAACTGCTGTTGGACTTTTTCTTTTTTGCCCCCAAGCAGAAGAGGCTGCAATGGGCCTATGCCCTTCACCAAGGCCAGCCTGACCTTCCATTGGGTTGCTTCATTCTAGAAGATATCCCTTGGCCATCATGGTCACCTCCTCCCAGGTTTTGAGGGACAGACAGAAGAGTGATGGGTGTTATTCCCTGAGGACCACACACTGCAATTTGGTCTTACAATCACCCATAACAAAGGCCAGGAATTTGATCTGATTTTGCAGATAAGGCAGCCATGGTCCGGGGAGAGGCAGGGGCTTTCTTCAAGCAACTCAGAAAACCACTGTTGTTGGGCAGAAGAATATCAGCAGCTCATGTCCTGCAAACGTCCATCTATCCAAACATCACACTCTCACGCTTTCACCCCAGCACTCAGGGCTCAGGCTGGAAGGACTGACACAGAGGGGTCAAGGGGCAAACGTGCAGCTGCCCCTCCTGCTGTCCTGCACAAGCCTGCCCCTGACCCCACAGGAGCTGTCAAGACTTAAGGTTGCCTTCTCCCTGGAGCTCGGGATCCTCTAGGGACAAGCAGCTCTGGGTGTCTCCCCTACAGGAGGGACACAGGGAGGAAAGGCGGTGGCCAGGGGCTTTCCTGGAAGGAAAATCTAAGCACAGTCACCCCTCCCTCCTGCTCACTTTAAACTTCTGGCAGAAATCCAGGAAGCAGGGGGGCAGGGAAAGGCACGTGGCCTCCCCGGGGAGCACTTGCCAACATGAGGGTGCCCAGGCCCCACTTCCTCAGTGCCCTCTGCTACAGGAGAGCTGGGGGTCCCGAGCAAGGTGTCGGGGTCCCGGGACTCACTTCCTGGCAGGTAGCCCCTGCAGCAGTCCTGGAAGCCAATGATGACGTCCGTGATCTTCAGGTCCCGCTCCTCCTCCAGGTGGGCCAGCATGCTGGCCTGGAAGAAAACCTTGCTCTGGCCAATGTGGTATACATTGCTGCAGAGCTGCAGAGCTTCGATCCAGAGGATGAGAGCTGGCTGCTGACCATGGGGCCACCATGGAGCCCTGGAGCAAGGCCAAGGCTAGGGGAGGGGCCAGGAGCGGGGGTTGGCCCTGATGATCAGTGGGCAGCCTCCTCCTGGTGAAGGCAGAGTGGGGGTAGGGGGGTGCCAAGAGGGGGCAGGTAGGGGCCAGCAAGGGGCAGGTAAAGAGTCAGACTTGCAGAGAAATGCAGAAACTCAGCCCTGAAGGACCTCACCTGTGGACGTCTCTGCCCACATGCATTTCTCACAAAGGTGGCAGTGGACATGGGGGCTCAGGTAACATTGCTTTAGGCGACTAGAGAAACAGGATTGCTTTTTTAAAAGAGGCAGTTCAAAGTCAAGAGTGACCTAACATACTTAGGAGCCAGAGGAGCAAAGCACAGGCGGATAAGCGTTGCCAGGCCTGATGTGGAAGCAGAGGGCGAGAACCACACAAGGCATGTGAATAACACTGTGTCAAGAGAAGGGTTCCCCATCAATGGGGATGCAAAGGGCAGCCTTGTTCATCAAAGAAAGGGAAACAGCTTATCCGAGATCTCAGAGATATAAAGAAAAATAGAAGCCCAGATCTGACTCTAAAGTTGGGATCTTCACCATCCTGATTTATGTCCAAGGGGAAGGGGGTGGGAGGGGGGCTGAAACACCAAGGTCCAAGTTCTCCCTCCCTGTAAGGGCCTGCTTCCCTAGGATAGAGGTCATGGGGCACCCTGGACCCTGGAGAGCCTGTGGAAGGACAGGTGGAGCGAAGGGTATGATTCTATCAGAAGAGCACTTGGCCATTTGCAATTCATTTACTTTTTTATCATGTGATTCTTCTGAAGAGGGGCAGAGTTACTATTTTATTATGTAGACAGGGAAACAGGCAAAGGCAGGGACGCGACTTCTTCCAGATCACACAACAAGTCAGCGAAAGAAGTAAGGCTCAAAAATCATTTCAGACAAGCTCCTGACAAGCAGACTCTCCTGCAGGCAACAACCACACACTCTAGTCCTGGTACAAAGTACAAAACACAAAAGTGCAGAGTGCAGAACTGCCACGTGAGGGCTCAGGAGAAGCAGAACAGGAAGACTTTGAGGAGAGTCAAACATAGATTGAATAATGGGCAAAGGATGAGACAGTCATTTTTTGTGGATTTCCCTTGAAGGCAGCTGCAGTTCTTGGATGGATAGAAGTGACTGAAATTCTGATAAGTCTGCTACCCTTCTGGCCTGAAAAAACCCCAAGGACAGAGCCCAGAATTGCCAGCAATCCTCAGCCTTCCCCAGCATCAGGCTCTTTTCCAGTGACTCGCCTCTTCACATCAGGTGGCCAAAACACTCATTCCGCAAGAACCCCATGAACACGAACAGTCCGAACCGGATGAGAAGGTGGTGCACTTACTGTCGCGTGTGGGGTGCTTGGACCCAGAACAGGGTGAGGAGAGTCATTTTGTTGGTCGGAGAAGAGGGCACGTGTGCATCCAGGAAGCACTCAATCTGGAGCCTCTTGACCTGAGACTTTCCCCTCAGGGTCCAGGTCCTTATTACCCATTCATCCTTCTCATCCTTCAGCCTGACCTACTGGTCCCAGAATACAGTCTCCCAAGCCAAGCTCTCCTGTGTCCTGGGATTTTGACTCTGAGATTCTAGGTGCCAGGACCTAAGCCCCGCTGCTGGCAAGGACCTCAGGGGCCAGACCATGAGCTCCTGGAGGGGGCCCAGACCTGCTTCCTGTGCTTCCTGAACTGTGCAGGTTTGGGGGCTTCTTTCCTTTCTCTGACCTGCCCGGTTCCCTCCAGTGGGCCCTCTTCTGTGCTCACTTAGCCAGACGCAGTTTCTGTTGCTCAGAACCACAGGAATCTCACCTGAGACAGGGGTCACGATGGGATGGGAGCCTGTTAGGTGCTCACATGCTCCACAAGGAAACAGAGAGTTGGTGCCCCATGGAGCAGGCCCATGGGGGTGAGAGCAACACCCAGATGCTCCCCTTTCCTCCCTGGACTGGAGGAGCCTGAGGCCATTCCATGAAGGCTCCTCAGAAGATCGTG